>NW_019103912.1:22612-231783 GCF_001856785.1 Myzus persicae
GAAAATGTTATCTTACCCCAACGTATTTTTTCAAGTGGAACTCAACGGGACCGTGTATATATCTTATTACTATTTTTTATCAAAATACCCGAGGTACCATACCGATACCACTCACTAAAATTGTTATTCCAAGTAGCTATGTAACATCATGGATACTTAGTGGTAAAAGAGACGTGAAAGAATCTTGTCACCCAAAAATAATCAAATTAGAAGACAAGCCACAATGCACTAATTATAATTTATAGAACTCCTTTAATAAATATACTAGCTATGTATGTTTTGATTTATTTACTCTATGGATTTGTTCTAATATTATTTATAATATATTATGTAACTAAGTAATTATTACTAACATCTTAATATTGTTTTTATATAATTAAAAAAAAAAATTGTGAGGGTATGTGGGAACATAGGCCCCCACGTTCTATCGACGTATAAAAAGAGTGACGGGAGCGCTCTTTTTTTAAAAGCGATCAGTGCCCCACTCCCTTCCTATATTAATTTTGCCATTTCCAGCACTGAATAACTGAATATACATAAGTCGAGTTGATTAGCCCAGAGCTACAAACTCGTTTTCGGGAATCAAACGCCGAATTTTTTATTTCGCTATTTCATTATATACCTGTATGTACTCGCCGTCCGCTGTCTTGTCTACCCGTTTTGGTTTGTGTGTTATGTTACATTAAGCGTGCGAATCGGAGCAACAGACTGTGCAATAATATAACCCGCCGCACATGAATTCTACTCTCAGGCCCATATATATCGTGGTTAGAGGAGCCGCCAGGAATTCGCTATATTACTCGACCGATATGTTATTGTTGTTGTTGGGTAGGCATCTAAAGACTAAGCTATATTATATCATATATATAGCTATTTATATATTGTATTATACCCACGCGGTAGACTGTATCGGCATGATTAAAACGTAAGCCGTAATTTATCTTAAATTAAATATCTACCGTGCAAAATAATGCGGACGAGGTTAAAATATTAAATTAATAGTAACTATACTATAATATGATCCTATATTGTACTTGTATAATATTACTGAAATTTAAAATCAACTGGGTAGATAGGTATTGTTTCTTCCGCGAACACATTATAATTTTATTTCCAAAGCAATTGCGTGTTCGTTTTATTATACTTTTAAAACTTTATATTATGTTGATTCACAATTATTCTCGATAAATTATGTTAGAACTATGGTAGTAAGTAAATATAATTTAACACAATACCGAGTAGATATTTTAAGAATATAATTCATTAAGCATATAAAGATTCTGAAATAATGTGAATTATCGTTTTAAAAGAAACTTCTCGTTTGTTTACTTTGTAGTTATAGTCGTATATACATATTTGTGAACATTTCTAGATAAAAAAAAAGTTGTGAGTATTTACACGAATATGGGTATTTTTAATTTTTAATTAAAAGTAATTATTTAAACATATTATAATATATCCAGTGGAGGTAAAAAATGCATAAAAAGTGAAGTTTTGTTATTTTTATTACATTTTTGCTTAATAGTTGGCTCTGGTGAAAAAACAAAATCATCTACCTTTTGGAAGTCCACGGTGTGTGATTTATGCGTTCAAATACTGTGGGAATTTCAGCAAATTATTCAATTTATATTATATTTAGCGTCAAATTTATGTTACCAAATAAAATCCAGTTCCTCGAGTTTGGAATTTTCGTCACCCCCCAGAACTAGTTTCTTATTACGCTTCTGTTTACCTATATATGGCCTACATTATATATTATATAAACATAATCGTACATTTATAGCTATACGTTAAATAGTGTTTGCTCTATAGTAAGTACCTACCCACATAATATTATGTTGCATTGTCTATTTGACTATGACTATAATTGTAGTTTGTAAAATAATACTTAAATATTTATATATTATAAATATAAAACTCTATCGATAGGTTGGATTCATGATCGTCTTATCGAACATTTCATTAATCATCTAATTCGTGTGATCATATCATTGAAATCGGATACAAAATTATACACAATAACACATAACAAGTAAGTATATAATATACATAATCATGATACAAGTTTTTTCCAGCCAATCGGTACAAATTGAAGGAAATTTTTTTATTATAAACACGTCACCGAAAATAAAACACTATCCATTATTATTATTATTATTTATTAATATTATAATGGCCTATTGACACACAGCGCTGTCGCTTATGGTGGCCTTTTTTTTTTGTAAAAAAAAGGTGACGATAAGCACTCGGCGATATCACTATAATAAATTGAAATACCTCCCCCAAAAAAGCTCATCTAAAGACGACACCGTAAACCTAAGTAATGAAGACCGTAATATAGATTGGATAACAATTGAATCGTCCTGAAATAAAAAAAAACTAAACGGAATAACACTCTTCGCCTGGAGTATATTACCATTACCTATACAGTCAAAGCAAAACCATTTAATATATAGGGTATTTATAAAATCGGCTAAAGCCACTTAGAGTACCTATACCCACTGTTGAGGGGTTATTTTTCATGGATACGCGCAAGGAATAAACCAAAATTCTGCGGAAATGAATTATTCGAACAGTGTGGAGGGGGCTAACAATCTTATTACCTATGTGGTTATACGACACCAATATAAATAATCAAATCTTGAACCCTGAGAATTTCCAGTAACGCGATTAAAAAGCAAGTATAATATGTTCCAACGAATTAACTCTAAAAGTCGTAAAAGAATAGATGCAACATTAATAAATACTATAATAATAAGCAATTATTGAATTATTGCTGATAAATATTATTATTTGTAGAGCATTTCATTTATGCCCGCTGCGTCGCTGAACTGTTAAAATGTTAAAAGGTTAAAACATCCGTTGAATGATTTCGCAGTACACAACTGTACAATTATTAATTTATTGCACTACAAAAAATGACTTGGAACAGAGTAAAATAACCGCCCCTCCTAAACAATAAGAATATATTGATCTGAAACTCAAAGCTAGGCAATGTTTTTTCCACTCGACTTCCCGAAACAACAAGACTCACGTATTTTCTGATAATCGAAATTGTATTAAACGATTTCAAGTATTGTAGGCTTAGGTCCTATCTGACATTGTGTGACACTGTCAAGTCTGTGAAATACAATAACGTTTTTAAAAACAAAAATCTATGTCGAGGTAATGCGCTTCCGGTATTTACGATCTGTTACAATTCCAAAAAACAATATATTATAGTCTAATACGTATAACAGAAAACTTTAAATCCACTAATTTTCATTTAAGTACTGCAAATCGTGATGTAATACTAGAATTATGACATTTTCGTATAGTCTTCACATTTTTTACTATAACTGCAGATACCAAATAAACATATTTCCTAATGTCGGTCTGTCTCCCTAGTCCCTACATACTTTATTTTAGTGACATGTATTAAAAAAAAATGGTGCTTTTCAAATAATTGTATTAATTATACCCCTCATTATATTGCTATATCCACCGATAAAGTGTCCTATTAGTTTCTATCAATACTCGCCCACCCATGTTTAAGGTTTTGAATGAGCAACAATTGGACCCCATATGCGTTACACTCTGCTTTATTTTATACACGAATACGAACAGGAAACGGGTAGGTTATATGCAATATACTTATATGTTACATAGTACGTTCTAATAATAAAGTCATGTAAATTATTACAATTTACAATTGTTATAAAATATATACAATTATTTTATGGTGTTATCAGTTTACAATGCTCCGCTGGTGATTTCAAGTTGTAGTTCGTGATACATACAAATCAGGTGGTAATGTGCACTGAGTGCAAATAACTAAAACCCAAAAATGTTTCTAAAACCTGCAGTGCCTAAATAGTAAATTTTGTGTCAGATATTATCCGTAAATTCCTTATGCATTCTGCACTAGGAGCTTTATCAAATATTTGATAAAAAAATGTTAAGACATCACAATCTCATTATATGACTGGCGTCGTAATATTATTACATTACGAGTAGAACATTTTCTAGTGTGAAAATATCAGTCCTACAATTATTATAATTAGTACCTGCAAAACTCGTTATGTGTTCAAAAAATTTAATCTCATTATTTTTAAAAATCTAGACAGTATAAAATTAAAAAATTGATTTTTATGAACGTAGATCATTTTTATTTAGTTTGTTTTATATCATGTTTATTTAAAAAACACTGCAATTTGCCATCGTCGAGAATATGCAGGTGTAAGGAATTCAGGGATATTTATAGGAATTTGGGTTTATACCTTTTCCGTGTACAGCTAATGTGTATACGCTTTTGTTCGCTTATAAATATGCAAATATATGCTATACTTACGCTCAATGTTGTGGATAGCAGTGTAATTAATGGAGACATGTCAATGAAACATTTTGAAATTGTTTAGTATAGAAATAACAAATATTTTAAATAATCTATGTTAATAATTTCAGTATTTTACATAATACGCTCCGGATGAATATTCAACGCGAGATGTTGTATAAATACTCCATCAACTATTTATCATACTTTATCAGACTTCACTGATCGTAATGTGTTATGATGTCGTGGAAAAAAAATATCATAATTAATATTGTTTACAGTATTACGTTTATATTATATGCGTATAGTATCAACATGGAGTATACTATCAATAGGTACCCTACAACTAATATTATGAAATCGATGCAAATGAACCTTCTACAATTTCACTGTCATGCACCCGTTCGGATAGATTCGTTCCCATCTGCGGTTATCCGGATAATGTTACAAGATCTAAGCGATTGGGTTAGGTCCCAGGCTCACCATTTGTGTCCCGAACCCGCATCGCACGGAGTTTGACCTCAGACCCGGATCATTTATTCTACTGTCATCTAATTCGATTAATTAGCCGTTATTTAAACGCAATCTGTCCTAAAGCTGTCAGCCGAGATATTATATCCGTCATTGAGATATATTTCCTCGTCGAGCGACGACACATTAAACCGAATAATAATATATAGTGTAATAGCTAGGCAGTATGATATATTAATTTATTTTTGATCTCCACGAAACTTTTTAACAACTTTATTGTTCGGCTGATATTTATTGCTCTGGTTTCACACTTAGTAAATGTTCACTCCATCAATCGTGTTTGATTTTAAGCGAATGTTTGAGATAATTTTAACTCGTTTTCAAACATTAACACTGCCCTCGAAACCACGTATAATGTCATCCGCTAAAAACCAATAAAGGTACGCATTTGATTGCAGCTCGCATTTGATCCGCCTCGTCATCTATATTTACTGGTTTTACAACTTTTTTTTATGTTTCCTCACATAGTAACCATCTATTAAAGTATATCATTCATATAATCAAAATAGTATAAACTTACACGAAATTTATGGGTGATAGAAACTTTTCAATGTAAAAAAATATATACATATAAACACATAAATATTATGTATATTAAATTGAGTACGAGTATGCAATATTTATAGGTACTTATAAGTATAGATTAAACAAAATAATGCAGCCATCCGATGAAGTAATAGAACAATACCAATAATTGTTGAAGACATCAACGAATTTAATTGGGTTAATTTGGATTATTGGAATTGTTCTATTACTTCATCGGATGGCTGTATTGTTTTGTTTCGTTTACTTGGGCGCCTACAAAAATTATGCAGTTGTACTCAATTTTTCCGATGACTATAGAGAGTACCTAGTTACGACAACCCGTGTTAGTATTTCAACGAAATAACATCTGACCACTATCATATAATTATTATGGAGACGGTGAACTGTATGCACACAAAACTATAATATAACCACAAAACTCGATCACGCACGAAAACAGGGGAAACAGAAAAAGTGAAGTTGTTGCGCAAGTGCGAAATACAAGAGTCGAAGAATAATTGTAAGTTCTACGAATTATAATAAAATCTTTTAGTATTTTCGTGTCCCACAAACAGAATTCAAAAATATGTATAAGGTACTGAGTAATATGAGTAACCGATTTACAAAGTGTACTCTGTTTTTGTGGACACGCGGTATTTATTATACTTTATATATAGAGTTCAGCGTACTATGTGACTTACCAAATACCAACGAAAAATGAATTTTCGTGGAAAATCTAAAAGTTTAGTAAAAACGTCGTGTTCTTTCCGATTACCTCGAGAGCTCGAGTTTATTTTTATTTTTTCAATTCCACATTTATTGCTCCGTACCGAAATGAAAACGGTGACACGGCTGACGCTAAGAACAAAAAAATAAAAAATAAGAAGATAACGCGTCCCGCTGCGGTCGTAAAGCACCGACACATTATAGTTCTCTCGTGGTGAGTATTCCGAAAAAAGTCTCTGGTGCCGCACTGTGTCGTGGTTCAATAAACGACATTTTCGAATCCGGTTTTTTTCGCATGCCAAAAGCAAATTACGAAAACGATGTCGTGAGTGTTCGACTGTTTGTAAGATAATCTTTATTGCAAAAATTAATTCCCATTTAAAATGTACATAATAATAATACATATATTACGATGAGTAATAAACCGTGTACGATGGGTGGCTCAGAACAGTGCATTATTTTCATTACCTATAATATTAAAAAAAAAAAAACTTTTTCAATAAATTCAATAAACTATCAAAAATATAAGACGTTTATAGTTATTAATGTGTTTATCATAGGAGAAGACTTACTTGGGCGAAGATCGATTAAGATATTATTACGTATACGAAGACGTATAACTTAATGTGTGCATCCATTGTGTATTCGTGTCGTTAAACGATTAAATGTGAATTTATTAAATAAGATTCTATATTATATTTTGGTTTATTGTTACTATACAGTTATACCGCGATTTTTATCTCATGGTTTTCATCCATACAGGGTCATATTTTAAACATTAAACAACAATTGCATTATACGATCGGTGAGACGAATATTATCGTGTTTGAGGTGCAATAATTTGTTTATTTTATGACCATAACACACACACACACACCACGCATACGATTATCAGTGTAACATAATATATAGGGTTATTCTTTAAGGAGTTTAAGCATTTTACTATTAAATCGTTCAGGTTTTTAAAATGTTGAAGTAAATGTTATTATGTAATATTTCGTGACATTTGTATTTTTTTTTAAGCATTCAAGAATATAGGTATATGTACTTGCTTAAAAAACGATAAAATGTAGGTACCTTTATCGCAGTACCAGAATATATATTCCGACGAGGTGTTCGAATAAGGGGGGGGGGGAGCGAACGAACGGTCGCAAGTGAATCACCCTGTATATAATGTCAATACGTCTCAATAACATAGGTATAATATACTTGCGCCGCAGCCGTCGGACAAGAATTCGATTGTACATAATATTATGCACTGATGATCGACATCGACGTTTCGTCTTGTACATAGGTATTCTGTGTATACCCAAACACACACACAAACACACACATACACACACGCCAGTGCGGGTATTATTCATTTGCTGGTCTATTAACGTTACTCACCCGAGCTCTGCGCAGATACGCGGCTCCGAGGAGACTTCTCCTTCGGCTTTAAACGTGATCAATTTTTTTTTTCTACACTAGCACATAAATAATGAATCCGATAGGATTCACGGAACGCGACAGACGGAGTCACGCAGATACCTGCACAATATCATATTGTAGCTTACCCAGCTGCGAGTGTGTTGTATAATATTATAATAATAATATGACATATAATATTCAGCGTACGTACCTCGTCGATACCTTTTTTCGTTGGCCACAAAATACACACTCTTTTCGTATGTAGTGTTTGAATCGTGACGATGACCTATGCCGAAGACGACTACTTAATCTCTCCGGTAATGTCGTCGTCGTCGTCGTTCGACACGGCATCATGAATTATTTTTTATTATTATTATTATTATTTAATACTATGGGCTACCGGACGTCGCGCGCCGCACACGGACGATATTATACGATGAGGTATGTTCGCGTGTCGCACCGCGTCCACGACCATGACAATATATATTATATTAATTGGACAGCAGTTAGTATTGGTCTGCACGATAAATGTGAAGGTCACACTTTGTTATATTTATTCAGCCGTCTGAGATTTTTATGATACATACGCCGCATTAAGATCGTTGGTATTAGGTGCATATCGCTGTTTTTTATTCAGATTTTTACCGTGGACCTACCTACTTATATTATAATACAGTTAAGTAATACATAGGAACTACAGTTTTAATACATTTGATTTAAAATATTAAACTTACTTAAACTATATAAATGAACACTAGCACGTATAGAGCACTTATTGAGTTGTATTTTATAAATTTTTTGGGTTACTGTGTGTTATAAATATCTATTACCTGTAAACTATAACTCAAATAACTTTTAATACACATGCGTTATAAAGTGTATCTGGGAGATTTTGACAATTTTACTCTTAAATGACAGTATGTTCAAGTCATACATCTTCTGGATATACTAGAATTCATCGGGCAATAATAAATGGATGGATCATAATTTATTCTATAATATCGTAGTAAAAATATAATGGACCATAGTATCATAATGTAAAGTAAACTAATACAAAATGAAATCTTAGTACTTATGTACTTAGTACTTATCACTTAATATTATATTGACGTTCATAAATTTATTTTGATTTCTCCATCAATATCAAAATAAAATCAACATACCTAATAAATCAATGTAAAACTTTATTTTATGGGAAGCTACGGATTATATTATTAAGCTTTTAAAAAATTACTTAACATAATATGAAATTAATTTTAATATGTGGTTACGTATTTTTTAAGATGGGATGTCAACTGTAGATTGTAACTTCTGTCTTTCGAATTAATTCTACAAAGCAGGTGTTCGTACCTATTAAATTGTACGTTTATTATTTTTACGATTTTCCTGGATACGATTTTAAGTTACTATTTTACAGTTCAATTCATGTTTCGAATTCATTGCAATTTTAAACATAATTATCAAACTCATAGTACCAGACGGTACACTACGGTCGGCGCCGATATACAGAGTCAATAATTCAATCATTTCAATCAATTTGATTTCGATATAAATAATAAACGTACATAGGTACGCAGAAAATACAATACAATATAAGGTTTCGTTTAACGAATAAATTGAAATTCAAACTTGATGAAACCTACTCGATTCCGCGTGCTTTCTTTATAAGTGCATTATCGAGTAAATAATTCCCTGACAAAATAGGTATAAGGAGAAATTCAATTTGTTTTGCAGTAAATAAGGTGCAATATAATTTACTGCATATAGCATTTCAAAATATTATCATTTAAGATTCTTGGCATCTTGCACTGCAGTTGCTATTATGTTTAACTGTTTCAGTATACAAGGTGTAACAGGAAGACCTGACAAATAAAATAACTTTTGATCCAATGAATATTTTTAAATGTTTTTTTTTCATATCATTTATATACGCTTATTTTACATGTATGACATATCGTTTAAGATATTTTTTATTTTATAATACTGAAAATACAACATTTCAAATCTGATATTCATTTAAAAAAAAAAAATTAAAAATAACTAATTTATAAATCTAGTTCATAGAAAAAAGTTGACTGTAAAAACATCATTAAAGTCATGTAGTTTATAGGTATTTTTAAAATTGTTTGAATCTTATTATTTTTGTTAAGTCAAGTTGATCCAGTCATAAATTTATTTCAAACAATTTCACATCTTAAAAAACCATAAGAAACTAATCACTTTACTCAGATAAACGTTTTTATAGTCGAAAATTTTCTAAGAAACAGATTTAGGATTTGGCTATTTTAAAATTTTCAAAAAAAAATGTCATACTATACACGTAAATCAATTATACAAGGAGAATTCAAACTAAACATTTTTAGGGAGAACTGCAAAAGTTATTTAATTTGGCAGTTCTTCCTATTACATCCTAGTTGTAACAAATACTGATTCACCCTGACTCCGACGAATCTCACAATTTGGTATTATATACAACATAATAAATTATACTGGGCAATTATTTTATTTTCAGCCGTTCAATTTTTTAGAAAACACAAGGAATTGTTCAATTTATAATGTTCTTTTAAAAACTTGAAGAACATAACGTAGGTACTATTTTTTTTTTTTGTTTATCAGTGTTCTTTGATCTATAAAAGTGAAATTTTCTCGTGTTTTCTAAGATTTTGGCTGGTTCACGATAGCAAATATCCTGTACATAGGTTAGTATAAAATATCGTTATTATAATACCACCTGTCGCATGACAATAACAACGTGGAAATTGTTTGCGGTAGTGTATGAAAACCATTCCGGAAGCCGCCTATTGTAATATATTATATATATATTGTTACAGGTAACCACTAAATTGGTAGTAAGTTTTTAAAATAGTATTTGATAATAAGTACACAAATTTAATGAATTCTGGAAAGTCGGAGGATTGAAAACATCTTTAAAAAGACACGTGTACAGATTCTAAAAAAAAAATCAACGACGTTCATTAAAAAAACGTATCCATTTAAATGACAACGTATCAAGGAATGCATTTTATGTGTAAATCATTAAAAAGTCATTCGAATTTGTTAAGAGTCTTTCGAGTTGTGTATTATTATTATTATTATTATTATTATAATATAGTCGTTTGAATGTTCGGTTATAATAATAAATGTTAATGTTCGAACGTTCAATGAAACAATTTTACCAATAGACGTTATCGAGTATGTATCGGTAAAAATAATGCCGACCATAATAATTTGTTTAGTAAAATAATAGGTAGGTTGACGTATATTATTTATGTTCAGATTCTGACATTAAGATACAATATATTTTATATAACAATCGCACAATTATTGATTGAAATAAAACCTAACTTAATGAAATATCAAATTTTATTTGATCATAAAATCTAACATCATTTGAATAAATGTAATAATATTTCCAGTTTTTCTATATTTGCATTTTATCTACGAATAAATCGACGAATTTAATTAAATTAGCTTTTTTTTATTGCATGAAATTCATTTTTATTTGGTTACATCACGATTTTAATGAAAAAAGTATTTTATGATCAATTCCAGTGTTGAACTCAATAATAATGATACAAATAACGAATAAATTTCAATTATGAAAAGTAAACGAATTATTATATTATTACGAGAGTATGTTGGTCACTCACTCACTCGTATTATTTCTACTGCCTATGTACATTCTGTCAAAAGTCGGTGTTGTCATTATGGTTATTTAAATTGTAAAATTAGTGATAAATAATGGTATTTAATTAACGATGGATTCCTGTTTAGTACAATACAACATTATACCTATAGCAGTTAAGTAGCTTGGATAGTGATATTGGTGTAATATGTTTGGAACTTCATATTTTCGAATCATTCCCAATCATCGTCATCTACAATACTCTTACGGTACTGGTTAACAATAGAGGGCGAGAGTGAGCAATTATATAATTACATTAAATCATCTAAATGTTTAAAAAAACTTTAATAAATGGGTTTAAATATAGTGCTAGCTTGATTAATATGACATTTTTAACAATGTTATGATGTTTAAAAAAATGCAAAATCAATAGCCAATTTTTTAAAAATCACGAATTAGGTGAATAAATAGAAAACATTATAGGTATTGAATAAAAAAAAAAATGTTTGTATGAACACTAATAATATTTCTCACACTCTGTATGATTATATTATTATTTATTAAACAAATTCTTTTTAACGAATAATATTTAATAAATATAAATACTTTGTTTAGCTGTAAGATACTTTAATTGTTGAGCTAATTTTTTTATAAAGGCTAATAAAAAAAAAATAATAAAAAAAATATAAACACTAATGTCACTGTTGTCTTAAAATAATATATTTAAAAAAATTAAGTTAAGTACTATCATTGGATGTCTTACCTCCTCATATTATTCACTGTTGTTCTTATGTATATTCGATATTAATATTTTTAATGATTGTATTTGATTATTGTGCTAATATAGAATAGACAGTAAATTTAATGTTCTTTTAAAATTAATAAAATGTCTGTATTATGTTACATTAATTTATTGAACTTTTATTATTTAATATACAAAACAATTTTTGTACATTCAACTTATTGAATTTGTATAAATTGTTTAAATATTAAAGGAGAAAAAAAGGTTAAAAAAGTATGAAAAGTAAATTAGTACAAAACTATTTATTTATTGGAAAATACAATTTCATTTAACATTTTTGAATCTTTTTTCTTATGAATATTTACTATACCATTCTTGCCATTTCCCAAGCCTAAGGTTGTAACTGAGTGGTTCAAAAAACAAGATTCACCGACTTCCTCGACAGTAAAAACTATATAATCTCTATAAAATAATAATATTAATTCTAATAACACTAGTTGGCAATTGCAAGTATGATTTAGTATTTATCTTTAAATTACGACAAGAAAAAAACACAGATTTTTATCCAAAACTGGTGTTGCATAAATATTCCCATTAGTCCGTAGTTTAAATAAAAATTTGACAGCTCATAAAGGTGAGATGGACACAAAAAATAAAATAAAAATGCTCACATCATTATTCATTATGCAAACAATATGGATAGTAACTATTATTTGCTCATCCATTGCTCTACTTGGAATCTAAAATACATGAAGTTTTACATTTTGCATTTAACCATTAATATCTATCTTATTTAACCTCTAACGAATTTTTGCAGTTAGACATACGCAGCAGGCCTTAAATCCTAACAAGGGATAGTGTGGTTTAATTCAAAACGGTCTAATACAATTATAACCTATTTATAGGTATCATATTATGTTAACCTTTTATGACCGTAGCTTTTACTACCTACTGCAGTGTCATACCTCATAATGTTTCACTTAGCGTATACACACTAGGTACCAGTTTATAATAATAATTTATATTTTTAAAGACAATAAGATATTAAACGAAACCCGACGGCACAAACGTCAAAACGTAATAGCTTACCTATAGATTTCTGTAGATTTTGATCACTGAGCATATAATATATATCTATATATACATACGAAATACATACTATACATACGAGTACTTACATACATGTAAGAGTAATTTTAGCGTTTTTTAC
The DNA here is from genome assembly GCF_001856785.1 of Myzus persicae. Taxonomy (NCBI): domain Eukaryota; kingdom Metazoa; phylum Arthropoda; class Insecta; order Hemiptera; family Aphididae; genus Myzus; species Myzus persicae. The sequence continues at coordinate 35,694 of NW_019103912.1, forward strand.
ACGATATTTGGTTTGAAAATGTAATTAACATAAAATCCTATCTTTTGAGGAATAAAATACAAAATTATATACGGTTTAAAATAAAAAAAATATTTTCTGAACCGCGAAGTCGTTAAGTATGAAATTAGATTCACCTGAAAATGTAGGTATATAATAACAAGGTTATTTATTTAATAAGCAGAATATTTATACGCGAAATATCTGACAGAAAATATTAATCTAAATACGTCGAGACTCGAGGATGAGAAAATACTGCATAATATATTATATTTTATTTCGAAACATCAAAAAATATTTGATTAGTTTTTTAATAAAATGAAAACAAAACATTTCTTGATATAAATATTATGCCACGACGCCACTGTTAGTTTATATTTAGTACCTACTTCAGACAGTTGAATGCGGTTTGCTGCTTGAAAAAAAAATACCAAATCAAATACTATAATTAATGTGATCGATGTAGTGTAACTCAATCATCGGCTATATAAAATATTTGTAACGATATGTGTAGTCCAAAACATATATTGCTAGAAAAAAATCCCGTATAGGTAGATAAGCCATGATCTCTATTTATTTTATGCGTTTGGAGTCTTCGTCGACATTATTATCTCCACATATTCACACCTCTGTTGTAACTTGTAGTAGTAAATTGCATACGAAATTATATCTCCAAAATGAATTTATAATATGTAACAAATTTTTTCTCGGAATGAAATATTACTGTACGTATAACATTCGAAAACGTTGGGAACATTAACTAGTTCTGTATTTTCAATCACATTTTGTCACTTCAAGGTAAAACCGTCATCTAATTTTTAGTATATATATATATATATTATATATATTATTATATTTCATACGTGAAAACGTGAAAACGTTTCCTTAGGAAATTCTCCAATTTTCGCTCGAAAGCACTCCCATCATTTTAAAAGGCTTTTATTCTATAAATGTATATAAAAAAACCCAACTTTGAGTGGCTGGTCAACATTCTGTAGGACGTTTTAGAAGTTTTTTTTATTATTTATATACACTAACCTGCCTCGTTTGCTCCAAAAACCAAAGTGATTTTTTTATTTCGTTCACCACCGTGTATATGCAGTTACCTTGGTTCAAGTATAAAACGGATACAAAGTCTATTAGTTGGCTATTATTGATTTTCCTTCGATAAATAAATAACGCTGTTTTGAGCTTCGGGTGAAAAGAAGAAGTTGTTAAATTCAACCAAATTCAAATCGATAAATGAAGCAGAAATGTAACGTTATGTCATTCACCGAGAAATTCATAGTAAATAAAATTATGTCGCCTAATCGCTATACTGCTATACAACATGTACTGGAACTATATATATAATCAATAGAGTGATGAAATGCAGTGCAGTTGCCAACTCGTTCACATTAAACATTAAACAATATGAACGAACTAGTGAAAATTTTTGGATTTTTGAGTTTGGTTCTAGCATGTAAGGTTTTCTTAAATATGCACGTCAGTTTTATATTATAATTTGTTCACGAGCATAGACATATAATTAAACACTGAGCATTGCTTAAATCATTGGATGGGACTGATGGGAGTTATATCGTTTAATTAAAATTTCGATAATCACACGTTGAAATGAGGTTATACCGATAGGTTAGTAACGTACGATAATTGTGCTGTTTGTCTTATTTATTTGTATAAGTAAACTCTACAACACAATCAAACACACATTTCACTGAAATAATATTTTATATGAAACTCATACAATTTTAATGATATATGAATGCTTACATTAATAATCAATCTTAGATAATATACTCTGGAACGCCTAGAAAACCTTGAAATTATCAATATTGATCATATTAATTTTAGAGTCTGTTATATTATTTGTCCGGTTTCAAATAAATTTCCACGGACAAAAAATATTTTATGAAACAAAAAAAAATATTACGACGAAGAGTACTTTTTTCATTCAATACTTTTGGTTGGTAAAAAAGTTTCACGTCCAGTTTTTATAGATTGAATACTAAATGATATTTACAGTTTAGAGGTTAGACAATGGCTAGATTTCTATATTCTGAAATACAATTGGGAGACCTTTAGAAGTATGACAAATGCCAGTAGAGAAATATACTCAATCTATAGTTCTTACATCATGATTAAGACTTCAACTAGACATTTTGGGTCAACCGATTTTCATCATGAATTCTACTAGTTACCTATTATTACTACACGAGGGACATTCCCCCCCAATAGGTTAATCGTTAGTTTAAGTACTAAACAAATAAATATACGTCTTAAAATGAGTGTAGGTAGTTAATCATATTTATGGCGTGTATATAATATATTAAAATATTGTTACTTTAAAATTCGATAATATTAAGTACCTAATAATATTGTTGTGGTAGAAAGAAATTTTAAATAAAATCTTTTTGCTGTTAAATTGTCAAAACGTTAGTTACAGTCAAACAAACGCACCAATATATATTAGTTTTCAGTTGCATGCGAGTCTATGGAGACTATTGCTAACGTTTAAACTACCTGCTTTGAAAAAAGTTCAGGCTGACGGAAACTGCTGAGAAATCGAATTTAGTTCCCTCGCGAGTACTTGCAAAAACATTTGATGTCCGCACCTGGGGCAATTTCAAGTGAACATTCTGATGGTTTTTTTTATTATTATAATAATTTGCCTTCCTTCTTTTTTCCTAGACTTTTTTCCCGAGATTTTAGTAAAACACAAGCTATAAGCTATGTCAGTTTTAAAATATATAATGGTAACTATTACTATTATTTATGTCAAAGTGTACCACTGTACTCCATCCAGCGCCCCTCTAAATCAAATGACATATTTCTTAAAAGTTCCTATGTATATTTATTTATTTATTTTTGTTTAAGATTTTGTCACTATGTTATATGACAAAAAAGTTGCAAAATAATACCATAATAATTTATGACTGACAAAAACAAAAATAGGTACCTACAACACTACATTTTGAATCGTTGCGAAAAATAATGAACTAAAAACGCGCAATAATAAAACCGTGCTTCCGGAAAACGTATAAGAGTCAATAATATATTCATGCCAATGTAATAGTAACATAACGAACAAAATAAATAATACTCAAACAACAAACAATGATATGGATTGGAATTAATAGCTGTTTTAGCACACGCTGGTGGATGTTGCTTGTTACAAACGGCCTTTGTCGACTGATTTGATATTTCATACATAGAATTAATTTAAAGCCCCCGTAGGGTGTAACGCAAAGGTTATCAGTAAATGGTATTTTCGTGATATTTTATAGTGCGTTAAGCTACCTTTGTTATATTATAGCAGCACAGTTTAATATTTACCCATATGTGTCGCAAGGACATGCAAAACAATAATATTATGTACTGTATAATAATAAGTAATAACTATAAATTATTGTGTCCAATGCAAATAGACCAAACCATCACCAATCTCGGTGAATATCAGTTTTATGTTCAATGAGCTTAAAACTGTTTAAGTTCTAACCCACAAACAGGTACAAAATATCAAAAAACATTTATGATTTGGATATGCATTTCACTTGTTTTGTCATTTGTGTCTGATAATTTAATTGCCACCGAAGACAAATGAACTATATATTATTATTATTTTTATTATTATATTATTATTATTTATTTTTTTGTATTATTCATATAGATACTGATTTTACATAGTGTATGTTATAATTAATTTTTTATAAAATATATTTTTGAGCAATAAAAGTATACCCTCTTTAAAAGTTTTAATCGATTAGATAATTTGGTTGTTGTTATTATCTATTAAATAATAGGTATACATCAACAAGTATGGGTACTTCAACTTCTCAATAACTTAAATTTTTTTCACTATTTCGAGTGAAAAATAGTCAGTTTTGTTTATATAACTAATATAGAATCTAAATATTATATTTCATACACAAAGTTAAAAGTCTCAAAAAAGTTATTGGTTAAAATCAAATAATTTAATATTTACTATGGTACGCGCAATCACGTGGGAGCAGGGTATACAAAATAACGAGCTAATCGATTTGAAACTACTCCGTGGATTTTGCTTGTTTTAGGGGCCCTACAACATGATTTTCACCCTGCACGAAAGTAAGTTGTGCTACGCGTCCAACCACCGTATATCCTCCTCCCCCGTGCATAAATTATAATTATAATATACACTCGAAATTTAAATAAATTGATATTATATAGTATGAACAAAGGGTGCGCACTCGGATGGACCACGAAAACACGTGGTTTGGTTTACGTTATATATACGAACGTGATTGACGGATTTCGAAAGGAAACTTTGGTGGCGTCAAATCTGTGTTGATCGGATTATAATGATATACAAGCGGTAACGGCTCGCGGCACCGAAGACACGGTAGCAAGTAACCTCCGTGTTGTTTAAATCGTACGACTCAACACGATGCCGCTGGTAAACCAAGGTGACTTGAGAGATTATATTATTACGGGACACATGGCAGGACGCCTAAGCTCGACGAGGACACGTCTGACACGTTCCACGTATCCACTTCGTCTGCATAGGAGTCACAGGACCTCGCCTATACGACATACGCAAATCAGACGAGACTTTTGGGAGAGCTTTTCGTTCTCGCATTTTAATTACTCAAAAAAAATATTATCCGGGCCAGAAAATCAAAAAATAGATATGTCAAAACTCAGGCGAGTATACAAAGCAAAAAAGTTATAACTATTAAAACACATGTGTTATTGTAAAATATCATATCGCCTTTACAACAGTGTCAGTTTTTAACATAGATTTCTTTTTGAACTTTTTTTTTCTTTTCGATTTTTGTAACGCATTGATTATTGCCATAGAAACGTAAATCACCGGTAAAAACTAAAAAAATGTTAATAAATTCCTAACCTAAAAGTAGCATGTTGGTAATAGATATTTTTCTACCGCACTATACCCAAAAACATGTCTATGATTCCTCAATTTTCGTTGCTGTATAAAAATAGTATGTAGAGTATGCTACATATAATAATATAATACATATATACATATATAAGAACCAATAATTTGTTTGCCGAAACATGTACGTTAACGCCCTTAACCAATATGTTGAAAACAGTCATCGGTGTGTCAATAACATGCTTAACTATTTTTTTTCTATTTTACAAGCTACTGTAATGATCATCAAGCAAATATATTTCTATGTGTGAAATATACAGATTGATTCATCAAGCATGATCACCCCTTTTTTCTTCGATAATGCAGTTATTCAAAATCTGATTTTCTTTAAAATTCTTAAGATTTCTCGTACTACTTAAGGAATAGACTGTTGAGAAACAAACATTTGTTTTTAAATTAAGAACACCTCTTTTAAACTGTAAATTGGACGATGCATAATTTTTCTAAAAGTGTTGACACATTAGAATCGAAATTCGTACCAGTAGTTTTTTTGTTATTTAACTTTGTGTTCTAAGGATAAAAAGTCCATTCCAATGGGCTTAAAAGATATGGGGGGCTAGAAGATATCTATCAATATTAATAATTTGTAAAAATGGCACAAGTAAAATGTTTAGTAAATACTAGATCTAATTTTACGCCTATTTTATATTTTTATAAAACGATACTTTTAAGGACTATAAATTATAATATTATCCTTAGTACAAACATTTTAATAACTAAGAAACTAGTCATTCGAATGTTGCATTAGGTAGGTAGGTACATTCAAATTAAAAAAAAATATATCCACTGAATAATTTACAGAAAAAAAGGGTGGTTATCATTTAAAAACAGAAGTTTTGTATCGCCGCAGATGACACTCTTTAAATAAGTAGAAGAAAAAAATAATTTTAAAATGTAGTCTTTGAGTTTTTGAGTCTTAAAGTTCTAAAAATCAGAATATCAAAAATTTTCTTCTTCAATATTGTTGAAAACTTGAAAATATCAAACCTAGAAATATATATATAAATTCGTTGGATTTCATGAAAATAATAAATTACAGACAGCCAACAACCCACATAATTAAAGTGAAAAATATTAAGGAGCAACGTCATGTTACTATAAAATATTTTTACTGATTTTCGTGATATGGGTCTTCTAGATATGCATGTACTCATATGTCTGTTGACTACCTATATTCTATATAAAGCATACCTAGCACGAGCAATGAGTAATATTGTACTAGCGACTCACCTATATTGAAAATAATTATAAAAAAATCTTAAAATCTTACGAAAAAAAAGTGCCTGTGAAAAAAACCGTTATTTTCGCAACCCTGCACCGCATACTCTCCGCAGTTACCCACTTAACAGATATTTTCCAGGGGAGACTGTACCAGACCCTTCCCACGAGTGTGAGGGCGATGGTGAGGGTGTCGAAGCTTCTAGTTACACGTATTTAATAATTGTGTAAACTGCACTATTCGTTGCGTAGATGACTGGCTATATAGGTATATGCGTGAATTTTGCTGGGTGGAAAACGTGTCATTAGCGCGTGTATACATAGTATCTATACCTAGCCTGAAGGTTGCGGCGGCGGTGAAACAGTTAATGAGCCTCGTAAATGTCTTTTTCCCAGAATGGGAACAAGACGAGGGTCTAATAATATAAGGAAAATGTCGAGACTCAGTTGACGACGATATAGCCCTACAGGACTGTATGAGTTTGTATAATAAAATCGTTGCTTAAATTATTATCTTACTGTTTTTCAACCCTTTTTCTATACAACAGTTAACATAAAATTATATGCTAGACCTAAATGGATTTGTCTAGATCATAATAATAATAATAAAAATAGAAATAATAATAATATTATCATGACGAATGTGAATAATATGTTACGATTCTCGTATAGCATGGTTTGTATTATGTTGTATGAGTAAGGGTTCGGATGCCCTTAAAAATATCGAAATGCACTCAAACGTCAAAAATCTCGAAAAATGCAAAAAAATGCCCCCAAAAAGTTTGTTGCTAGCAAAGTGAGTACTTGATACAAATAACTCGGGAGCATGGTGTTAAGCATTCCAGTAAAAAGATGCAAAATAGAAGTCTCGAAATCCAAGCCCTACTTATGAGCTATACCAACATATATTATGTAACATTAAAACAAATATATATTCGTCTTATTGAATGCTGTTCAAATATTTCTTCTATAAAATATAAGTACCTATACTAAAAATTTGTACGATTAACCCATTTATTCGACAAGTACCGACTTAAATTTTAAGAAAGAAGTTTTAGTAATACTATTCTGGAATGACAAATATTTTATTGTAAGATTATGGAAAACTTTATATTATAGAATGAACCACCGACATCGATATTGAATTCAAAACTCAAATACTTTTTGTCGTAGATATACATTATTTATTTTATTATTTGATTAAAATCCATCAACATTATTAAAAAATACTCCACAAAAATATTAATGCGAATTAATAAGCTAAAACCAAATAATATTATATTATATTGTATTATACGAGTATATATGTTTAGACGGGATGACATAATCTTAGTTATTAACATTTTAGAATTGAAGGAGAAATGCTATAGTCATCGTTTTAAGGTAAATATTTTATGAGAATATTATACCGATTTATTTATATATGTCTAATAAAAAGTATTATTGCTCTGAGTTTTCAATTCGTATTTGATTCGAACATGTGGTAAATTGAAAATTATTTTATTTTATCGAAGGTATAAAGCGTAAAAAGTGCCTAATATATTACTATAATAATAGTAAAACGAACGTTTATATTACGTCTAATCGTATATTATAAAGGTAAAAGGTATAATATATACGAGTATTATATATTCAAAAAATTATATAATTAACTAATTTTATTATGCGAATTACATTGAAGTTAAACTTCAGGTTTTTTTTTAACGATTGCCTGTAAAACATTTTTTTTTATGTAAATTATGCAAATATGAGACATAAAGGAGTTTAGCCGTTAATCATAAAATTATAAGACACAACAAAAGGAGCTATATAATATATAATATTATTTAGGTATACGTATATGCGACATGTTAACGAATAGTAAAGTATATTAATATACATATATATATTATTGTACAAGATATTTTGCAATTACAATATTATTATCGTTATCAACTCCGCAGACGTTGAAAGTTACAAACGCCATTTCCTCAAGTCCTTCTACAGCGCCAATCGTAAGTATCTACTATCTACACTATACTTGTGCCCGAAAACAATTCCAATTATAAGAATAATAAACTGAAAAAAGTCTGATTTGTTGTCATATTATAAGCTTACAGCAATAGAATGTAGGGTAAATAGCAAAATAATGTTGATTAGTAGGTAAGGTAATAACGGCTACATTAAGCATCGTACTAACAATATTTGCCAGAGTTGTAACAACCGTTTTATACGCATTTATTGTCGGAAGCAACCGTCTGGAAGTCAATTTCTAAAATTTGCGAAGAGTTTAGCAGTAAATTAAATAGCGCGCTGCAAGCATTGGGTGAATGGATTCCAGCACCAAAAAGCGGGTTTTACAACACCGGTGAACGTTTACGAAATGTATGTTCTCGAAGAGCCGATAATCAGTCGAAGAATGTTGAATTAATATTGGCCATTGCAGCATTCGAAAACGAAATAAATATTAATAAATTATTTTACATTGTTAAATTATATCATTAATTATTCATTGAGAACAAATCATCTTCAAATATTATTAATCTTAAATCATTATTTATTTTACGTAATACGTATCTTTCAATACTTATATTAGGTACTTATTTGGACTTATTTTTTTTGAAAAAAAAAGGTTAAATCGCACTCTTCTCAGAGTAATTTTTTTTACGACTCCCACTTATACCTTTTTTGACGACGATACAGACAAGAAGTACACTCAACGACGTGGTTTGTCAACAATGCTTTATAATATTTTTCTATACATAATATTATAATGACGTGTGCGTGCTATTCTGTTTTTATGGTATATATTATGACATTAACCACGAGAACAACCTAAATTTCAGTAAGTATGTATTGACAATTGACAATAGCTACAACACCATATACGAATCACACTTTATGTATGTAAATACATACATATATGTGTATATAAATATGTTGTATACACAAGTTAAGGGTTAATAATACTAATAATAGTATCTTAATGGACTTGGACGTGACTATCGCGAGAATTTTGCACAGTATTATATCGAACGTTAAACTGCTTATATCAGTCGTATAATACGCACTTATACATATTATTTATACATTTAATATTATGCGTTTGTGTACACAGCAATAATACGGGGTTTGTTTTATTCGTATGTGGTTGCGGTGAAACAATAATAACTTCGGTTGGGCCGTTCGTATACAGAGTGAGTCGCCAACCTGGCTCCCACTGTTTTTTATATTTCATGAGATATTATGTTATTTACATAATATTTTATTAGAATTTCTGAAATTTGGATCATCTTATACTATATGTATTATTAAATCAAAATTTGACCACTTTAGGTAACAAAAAAAAAAATTGATAATATTAGTTATAATATAATACCTACGTAATTATATATATGATTCCAAAACGATCACAATTTGAATAAAAGCACACCTAGTCATGAAAGCTAAGGCGGGGACGATGATGAGCACGACGGTGCAAGGTAAACCGCTCCGTATACATATAATATGCATGAGGGGCTAGGTATATAATGATATAAAGTCGTTACGCTCGTCGGTCGGAAGATCGGTCGGTTTTGTGATTCGGGACGAGGATCCCCGTCGTGCCCCAGGGCGAGTCGGACGGCCGTGTAGGTACAAGTGGTGTCTGGAGGGTGAGGGGGGTTGTAGTGGAGGTCGGGTCGGTCGGCGTGAGGGGGTGTGATGCAACGCCGAAAATAAAACGGGTAAATAGGAACGAACGCGCGTGGGGAAATGATTAAGGTTTCGCCGGCCAACGAGGGTGTAGCAGCTGGTGTACTGGGGAGGGGGTTGGGGTGGATATTATAATAGGGGTGGGCCAGCTGACTATTATATGGCTATGTATATATATACGTGGAGCATGGCACAGCAGCATAGCGTAGCATTTAACGTGGGTATATACGCCGAAGTAAGGCGCGCGCGACATTTTCACCCCGTCGTACGACTCGCACCGTATATAAATTAAGTCGCCGCTCGGAATTTATGTACCTGGCTTTTCCGTTTTCACCATACACGCATATTATATGCACATTATATATATGCACATCGAGCCTATATACTCGTCCAGTATATACGATCTATATATATATATATATATATATGTATGTATGTACTGCGGTGTACTGCGCCGACCGTACGCCGACCACTTATATATATATTTCGAAAGCGAACACGACCGTCCCGCAAAGTACCCACACACCCACACACATAATATATATCACGATATAAATCCGAGACGAGCAGGTGTGATGGGTGGTGGCGAACGTGACTTATCCATTGCATATACATATAATATTATATATATATTGTATATTCGTATCGCGATATTAAATCCTAGATCAATATAGCCATGGCTGCGTGTCTCAACAATATTATTATGGGTGAAAACTTCGATGATAATTTATTATATAATAGTATATTATTATTAAAGGTATTATTATTACACCTGCACCACAAGTGTAGTAAAGATAAATTTCGAGATTGAAAGTCTCTGTTATCAATCCGGTATATTAATTCATGTATATTATACCTCATAGTAGCGCATCTAGGATTTTTTCACCTGGAAGGAGACATGTTAAGATTTTAATAGACTATATATTCAGTATACGCATATATATTCATAATATTATTATGTACATTAAGGTTACAGAATTACAAAATTTGGTCTCCGTGGGGAAAATGGCCCTCATCATATCCCTCCCCCCAACCGAAGTAGATATGCCACTATTATACCTACATGTGGCAATGTTTTTCAGTTTTTGCAGATTTTCGTTTTAACCTCTCTAATCTCTATAACACGACTGCAAATCGTACCTAGGCGTCTTTCTTACCAATTAATTTAATTTTAGTTGTTGATCTATCATGATGATGTAAACATCGTACGTAAAATATATAAACGTGAATATAATGTTGTAAACAGTGTAATAATTGGTATAAAAATATGAAATTATTAGATAGGATTGAACGGTGAGTGGGGTATAAAAGGGTTTGCATCAATTTGTTGAGCACTTTTCAATAGAAGAATATTTTATTCTTGTATTTTTCTCATATTAAATTATATCTGTGAAAAATGAAAATACCATTACGCCGAAACGACCAGTTAGCTTTTCTACAATTAATGATTTTTACTTATTCCTTTCTATCCTTGTACCATTCGTTTATTTTGTGCTTCACGTATTATGTCATTCCTTACCTAGACTTAGGTATATAATAATATTATTGATTCGCGATATTTCTCGACACAATTTCCAACACTATAGGGAAAAAGTCATTCGTCTGTTTGTAATCAGCAGCGAACCGTTGTTACAATGCATTGTATTTGAAAAGACAATTTCGGAGTTGTTTAAATAATGTTAAGACTTTAGATAAACGACGGATTTTCCGGAAATAATACTTTTAAGTTCCAAATATATATAACAAATAGAAGCGGGACATGTTTGGTTATTGATTACATTGCGTGCAGTACTCGAATTTGTTTTAGCCGTAAATATGTAATAATAAATACCTACTCAACGCAAGGTAGTCCTATCCTCCTATAGTCCTATATTTTGAAGAAGCATTGTGTTTTTTTTCAGTTGAATATTTTATCATACTTCGGCCCACCACCACTGCATTTTAATGGACACAAGTCTATAATAATGTCAACGAACACGCCCAATATTATCAGTTAAAATTTCAAACTAATATAGTATATGCTTTTAAGTTTAAATGCTGTCAGAGGTAAACGGGGCCCGCGATTGCCTTTTTTTTTGTAAACTCACTAGATAATTTTTACCAATAAAATCAATAAAATATAATGAGCACGGCATAATTCAATCCGAAAATAATAAATTATACGTGTAATCTATTAGATGTATATATTTATATAATTTAATTCTACTCTTACGAATTTCCTTACTTTTTAATAATATCAAAATGAAAATAAAACGAAATCATTTTGGAGGATAATGAGATTTGCCTCCTAGTAGTGTTCTCCCCTGGTAATGGTAAATACCATCTCAAAAATATTGTTGTATAATTATTGATTAGATATGAGAAGTTCTAGGCATATTATATTTTCCGTATTTTTTATTCAAGCCAAGTTTACATGCCAATCATTTTCACCTGGAAAAAAAACCGGACTGAGTTTACAAAATACATCTTTTGAACATTGTTTTCTTCCGGTCGAGTTTACGTTTACATTCATCTCACGAGAGAGACAATTTCAAATTTAGCTTATTTTATGGTGATGCATATACTATATTTTTAGTTCTTCTATACATTATGAATTTTATAGTTTTAACAGATATTCATTACCGTACAATACAGACGTTTAAAGACAGTGGATTTAATTGTGTTAATAATTTTATTCTGAAGAATCTCATTTAGGTACCTAATGTAAGTATAGTTTTCCTAATTTAGTTATTACATTTTACAGTAGGTGGAACTCATAGTCTTTGATGTTATATTATCATATTGTTGATTATGAATCCTAAATAATATAGAATTTTTACTCAAAGATTTTGTTTTTCTAAAGTACTCAGGCTCCTTATTACAATTATTAATGCTCTCCACCCAAATATTATTAGTATGAAATTGCATTAGTTTACATGTTATATTTTCATATTTATAGGTTATTAACAATGAGTTCAGAGTTTGCAACGTTTATTTTAAACTTTAAAGTCACATTAACTCTATTTACTTAATTTTTGATTTGTGTCCCTTGCATTTGATGCAATATATATAGGTACTATACGTAGTGGAATCCTGATAACTCGCTCGCCTATTAGTTGAATTTTCGATGATCCGAAGAAATATCTTGGCCTCTGATCCTTTGTATGTTCATGCAATTCTTCCTAGAGTTCGAAATTTTTTTTTGCCCCCAATTTAACGGAGTTATCGAAGTTCCAGTGCATTTGGTTGACCGTATTTTTTTTCAGGTCCACTGCCTTACCGTTTGCTAGTGTTTAGAGAGTGTTGTGAACTACAATGACATCCTGCAGGTGAAATGAATCTATAAAACTCAATACGTATTTTTTTGAGCCTCATCACTTCCGGTCCTTGTCATCCATAGTGGAAATTCGGCAACATCTAGGGGAAGGGGAAAGGGGGCCAAATAATATGGACGAGAAATAATTTACTAACAGTTTCCATTGATTCAGAAAAAAAACATAGGTATACTATATAAGTATAGAACTATAGTGATGACAACAGACACCATTAAAAGCCACTTTGTTTGTGTGTCGTGTGAATTATGTTATCACATCAAATGAAATTGTTACTTGTATTTTTTTTTTTTTGTAACCTAAAGAAATTGTTTATTAAAAGAATATACCTCTATAGATCACAGGTATTTTATGTCTTAAGCATTACACTATTACGGGTGGATTTGTGAATATTTTGGTAAGATAAGACGAGGTAAGACGTAAATCAATCACCTATGTATATTATTCACAGGTTCCTTGGTTTTAGACGACTTAGCGAATGTTGTTTATTTTTTAAATTGTATCGTAGGTAAGCATATGTAATGTGATGAACGCACTATTTTTCAACATACAACTTTTATAAAACTTTCGTGTGATCGCTAAGTTCTTAAGAGGACGCTTCACCCGCATGTGTTGTCTCTGTCTTACAAACGCGTAACATACCAAATTTAAGCTCAGCAGTTCACGTTTTATGCCATTAGCTTAAAAATTAGAGTAAATCGACCTATTATGAAACTTGGTTGTAAGAACTCTTTATCTGTGTTTGGTTGGAAGTTTTTTTACGATACTTCAGTTTTTAAGCGAGGTACGCTTGTATGATAAATGTAAATTAAAAATGCTCATAACTCACTTAAAAACTGAATTATTGTAAATGAAACTTCCAACAAAATACAGATAAAGTTCTTACCATCGAGTTTCAGAATAGGTCGATTCACTCTAAATTTTAAGCTAACGGCATAAAACTTGAACTGCTGAACTTAAATTTGGTCTGTTACTCGTTTGTAAGACGGAGACAAGTAGACAACACATGCGGGTGTGGCGTCCTCTTAAATTCTGTAAATAAGCATTTTTACAAAACAGTCCCTATGAATAGGTACTTGAAAAATCAAAAAACCGGTTTTTGAATAAAAGCATGTATCAATGTTTTGGGAGTATTTAACCTGATAATTATATCCTATATTATGTACGTACTATACACACGGGGACAAGATAAGTAGGTATTTAGGGTACTGTTAGGAAAACGATCGCTAGGTAGGTACTAGAATAATTTTTTGTATGGGCATTTTATGTGCTTATAATTTTTTGTAATAAATGTTGTAATTTTGTTGTTAAAATGGTTTAAAATGTTACAAATTATTTTTGTAATTATTATTAAGAGGGCTTGAGTTTGTCAAGTTTAAGGAGTAATATTTAGGCAATTCATATGACATGTACATTTGGGCCGCTGCTGCCGGATATAACTCTCACACACTCACGCACATATCAAAATGTGTCAAAATTGAAATCTTAATATATTTTTGTTTGTACAACTATAAAGACTACTAAAAGCGTCCTGAAGTTCTACTGTAATTTCGAAAAAATGGTTGAATTCATAAGCTTCTGGACTATGCTCTTTAGGAATCAGTTTTTTGGTTTAAAATCAGATGTGCCCAAAATAAATATAAATGCATTGCAATTATTTTATGGAATTTAAAAAAAAATCTTAATATTTAAAGTATTTTAAAATAAAAATCAACTTCCTAAAAAGCCTAGATATTTTGTCAAAGAATTCTTACACAATATATTAAAAATTGAACTATGTAATTTATCACCACTTATTATTAGTCTAAAATGTATGAAAAATACGTGTGCTTTGATCGAAAAAGCACTCTCTATTATTGCGCTCGATTTTCAGGTCTTGTAATCATGTTTTTTTCATAATTCTATTTTACATTTTAAAATGTATGATACAAGGAATGGGGTGGGGTCCGGAATAAGGAGTGTAAAGCGCGTATATACTTGTAGTAACAATAATAAAAATAATAATAAATAAATAATGTAGTCAATCATGTTATAGTCTACCGTATACGGGAAAATTTGTTATTTTTGTTAAAATATACAACTATCGATTATTATTGTTAAACTCTGTCCCGGACAAATCTTTGCATGCTATACGGTACACCGATGATGTTCTTAGTACCTATGTATAAAATATACATGCGAAAAAGCGAAATATTATGTTTCACCGTATAAACCACCGCTATTTTTTTAATATACCTCACCGTGTTTTATATTATTGTACCGACGCATAAATGTATACAGGTGCACTTACCCGCGTACACGCTCAATGGACCGAAACCACGGTAACGGCGTGTACATGTCGTATATAGGTAGGTAATGGTTAAGAGACAACAATAATACAGCCGTTAACGTTATAAAGTGCAACGACTCGGCGATGAAGTAAATAATATTGCACAGCAGCGATGATGGCTTTGGCTTATCGGTCGGGCGATATTATATAGGTCGGAGAATAACACAGAGCGTTTTATAATGGTTGTTAATTTGCGTATACCGTAGGCTACAGGTGTAAAACGTTACCTAGGTAGTAACAAGTGCCTATATATAGAAAAGGCAAATAATAATAATAATAATATAACAACCATATCGTTATTACTTATTATCATATCTGATACGGGGTGACGGGATAAAACTGTTGGATTGCCTATTTACATTCAATAACCTCAGCTGCCGGCCCCCCTTATCCGGCTGTAAACGAGTTGTGTCCCAAATACTGAATTGCGTCCCTATGTTTTTTCCGGGTTACACGAATTGTGTCCCTCAGTTTTGTTCGGGTTACACGAATTGTGTCCCTCAGTTTTGTTCGGGTTACACGAATTGTGTCCCCCAGTTTTTTTCAGATTACACACAAGTTTGGTCTAACTAATATAAATAAAAAGCAAAAATAACTACACAAAATAATTTTAATAATATTTCATATAAGGCAAACACTTAAATAAAATAATTTTTAAAATTCACATTGAGTAGGTATTTTTTTTATTAAAATATTAAAAGTATGTTATATATTATATTTAACACGAAAAATGAGTATAAAAAACGTCATATTATTACAATAATAATAATCGACAGAATCGAATTTTATTCAGTACCTAAATATCTTATAAAATATATTATGTTGGTATATTTTATACAACATTGAAATGGAAAAATGTCTTGTGTTATCGGGACACAACTCGTGTACCCCACTTTTATCATCGGGACACAACTCGTGTACCCCACTTTTATCATTGGGACACAACTCGTGTACGAGAAATTTGGTTGGGACACAACTCGTTAACTGCGCCTTATCCAACCCACGACCGTTACACGAGTCTTTTGCTAGACCATTTCACCTGATCATTTTATTATAGGAATATATTATTTTCACTAAAAACGTAAAAATAAATGTACATTCAAATGTACACTTGTTGTCATTAAAAAATATATGCACTAATAAATTTTGCAAAATGTGCTCAAGGCCCATGTAAACCTTAACAATTTTTCATCGAAACGATCTTAGCGACGACAAAAATTTAAGGTACCTACTTCTAAAGTGGTTTGATTTGAAAAAGGTAAATATTTTTGATTTTGTAAAGAAGTTTTTTTTTTTATTGATCATAAAATTTATGTAAAGAAGTTTACTTTGCATCGATGGGAGTATATATTCAATGTTTTTCACATATTAAATACACAAATTGTAAAATTGATGATGTATAAAATGTTTATTTCCACCAAGAATTTGCTGAAATTGAAAAAGTGCTCCGTCCGATAAAAAGTAATCTTGTTTATGGATTCAAACATTTCAAACATCTTTACCTTTTTTTAATCGAACATTTGTTCATTGTTGGTACTTGCAATTTCGTATGGCTATTTCACATCAATTATTGGTTTTGAATATTTTTATCTAATGACAAAAATGACATGCTCACGAGCGTGCTAGTTTGATGTGAGTGATTGGTGGGGAAAATAGACACACGAATACGAGCAGTGACTGCGAGAGACAAAATATTTACCTAAACACAAATCTTTAAAAATTATACTTTTGCAGGGGCCTTAATGTAAAATCGTGCATGAATTAAAATCAAAAACAAGCAGTGTTCTTGTTATGGGCATTCCCCAAACCGTTACAAAATTATTGCGTAGGTCACGTGATCACAAACACAAGAGTAAATTATTAATGTGTACCAACCTGCTACCTGCAGCGATAAGTCTATACAAGGATGAAACAATATGACAAATGACTTATGAACTTATCGCATATATTATACCTTACTAACAAACGGCCATTATTTAGCTATATAAACATATTATGATCTTATGCAATGGTCAAACCATCGTTGAATGAATCACTTGGATTTGAAACATAATATAACGAAACATATTATAATATTGTTACACTGAATCCCGCAAATATGATTATGTTACGAGGAGTAATTTTAAAACCACATAATATTCTCAAAGTGCTTTGGACACTGCAAGGCAAATTGCAGGACATCCAATCAAATGAAAATAATATGTTCTTCGATGAGAATTCTTACATTTATGTAAATAATCTATTTGAAATCTTATGTAAAAAAAATCCATATAATATTTTGTATTAAATTTAATAGTTTTGTTATAAATATAATTGTTTACCTAACAGCTATAACGGCCACGGACTGTAGATGTACAATCAACACAAAACTAGATAAAATTAATATCAAGATAATTTTTCGACCAATTAATTATTCAACAATATATTATATGTATTACTCTGGTTTGTCGATTGTCTACCAAGTACTGAGCCTGTTAATGTACTCTCTATATGTATCCATATTCCATTAATATCGTTAATAATTATTAACATGTATGATTTTGTAATAAATATATTTATCATTTTGTTTTTGTCGAGTTTAACTGCAGTACCTATACCCAACTATAACGGCTTTATGATCGGCATAATATACAAAAGTAAAATTACTGAAATATTGCGATGATGAATATTGTCGACTAAAATATTCAATAATCGATCATAGTATTATTATTATATATTATATTATTATGTTTTCCTCGGTATCTCCGATAGTCTGCCGAGTACCGAGGCCCGTTAAATTTCTCCCGCGGTCATCTCGCACGGAATATCTTCGCTGTTCATGTATCGTACATTACATGTTCACGTCGCACCTACATAATATATTGTATAAAATATCGATCTCGCCGTTTTGCCACACACTGCATCACGCCTTGTTATTACATATTATTATATTATTATCACGATAGGGTACCTATACATGCGTCGGACATGCATTTTTCTCGCGTTAAACGATCCGGACGGTCTGCAGGTCTCGCTGTCAATAGCAATAATAATAATAATAATGATAATAATTTATCTCCTCGACTGGGTGACGCGTCGTATGGCTGCGATTATTATAGTATAATATACTGCAATGCTGCAGCTATAGAATCATCGGCGTTTGCGAAACCGCGAATAAAACGCGCACAGGTCTGCGCGGTTAATACCCGGTAATACCCGGTAATACTCGGTAATAATAATAATAATAATAGTAATGATGCGATGTGATGTTATATTATTATCTACATACGACGACAGCCGCCGGCCGACTTGGTGCTCGTCTCGCAGCGGCCGCCGGCCGGGAACGAAATCGACGGAATTTCGTCACGGAATCTCGATCGTATATAATATACCTACACGGCGCGCGCACTCTTTGTCGGAGATTTGTCGGTCAATACGAAATATATTTTATCTTGGAAATTATTTTTCTTTTCTATACTGTACCGACCCGCGTGGCACAGGAATGGGTAATTACCGTCCAACGGCCGTAAGGCACTGATCCGTTTCGTTATTTTTATACATTTTTTTTTTCCGCCGCCGCCATCGTCGTCTTCTTCTCCTGCTCGGCTAGCGTTTTTCATCTCGTGCAGACTGTAAAATATGTGTAGGTACCGCTCATGTATAGGTACACCACAGCTATACCGGTACCGGGAAACTGGTTTCGTGATCTTGGAGCGCGCGCGCCAGATTCACGAAATGACTTATGGTCAACGTGAACTCGACGTCAATCAGCTCATTTTTTATGGCCCGCAAAAATTACACCTCGCGCACATGTGATTTTTTTTTTTCGTTATTCTGTCTTCATATACCTAATATATATACGCAAACACTCATATATATCATATACATAAGTATATACGAGCGCACGACGGTACATGAATAATATGATTTCTGCAGTTGTATGCGCACATAATATTATTATTATACAGCTATGTACGGTGGCCGGAATGCGCAAGAGAAAAATATGAAAAATCTTCCAAAGCTTATATAATATTCTTTCCCGGCAAATCGGCCGCGGTCGAATGTCATTCTATACATTCATTATATTATTATTACCGAGTATAACCGTCACCGTCACGTGACCGATCAGTCAAAATGGTTATCAGTCTACCACGCGCACTCGACCTAGGTATAATTAATAAGCTCTAATATATTATTTACACATTTTCTCACGTCCACCAAATGCATACTTGGTTTGTTATAGTTAGTTTTCACTTTTCAGTCCTCGTGGTTTATAGGTTTTTGGCCGTAGCTCTCATTATTTGTACACATATAGTCAGTGGTGTTGTGCATTATCTAGATATTTGTATCTATATGATTTTATCTTGATTAGATACAAATATTTAATTATTTTATATTAACTACACACAAATAATTTCAAATACATCTATTTAATTCAGCGTTTCCCAACCTTTTTCCCTCGTGGCACACTAATCCTAACCCATATTTAGCCGAAGTACACTTGTCACTGACTTATATATGTATACATTTTTTTTTTTTAGTATTCTCTCGTCAAATTAATTATTAATACCAAAGTAGTAGTTGTATATCAGTATATTACAAACAAACAATTTAAAATGGTGTGTTTATTTAGGATAAAAAAAAATATTATTACAATTATAATTGAAAATATTTCAACCTATTACCGAAATTTTACGTAAACATCTAACCTTACTTTAAAAATCGTAAAAATGTGGGGCACACCTACAGAGACGTGGCACACCGGTTGGGAAACGCTGATTTTAATAATTAAATGGTCATCTGAGATAAATAATCACCAAGATAATTATTGTATGGGATAATAAATTGTCGGTTTTAAGTTTAAATACATATTTTATATAAATATTAATTAATAAATTATAACTAAATCGGGGTTTGTACTACTGAAGGGTCATCAACATTTTATTTGATATTATTAATTTTTGATTTTATTTGAGTCCGATCCCGTCGTTTCGATTAAATAGGTAATTACTAATTAGGTACTACATCCAGTGTGGTTTTTGTATTAATTTTGTATATTAAAACTGGAAATCAATTTTATTATGAAGTGGAATTATTGACGAAGTAAAATGTTATAATTAAAAAACTACAAGAACGAAGAAAAAAAAATGTTACAGTGTGCAATATTATATTCGATATTAATCAACGCGAACTCCGAAATCTTTAAAAAGAGTTGACTGAAAAAAACTCGTCATTATAATATAAATTATGAATTATATTGTCGAACACAGGCACACAGCTGATATACTCTGAATCTTCTTGAAACGAAAAACAAAACAAATATTATAGACTGTAATAATTATTTATATCTGATTCAGCAACGTCCATACTTGGACTGTGTCCGTACCTATCCCATACCGAATAAAGCTTTCATGAGTCATGACGTTATAAGACATAATACATTCGAATTATTCATCAGGCCACTCTAGGATTGTTCATTGTTTATTAATATTCTTTAATAATGCAAATTTTAATTATTGAAATTTATTTATTTATTTTTTTATATTGATCTTAAGCTTCGGCAACTGAGGCCATTAGCTGTAGTAGGATTTGTATTGTAGGTTTGTTTGTATTGTATATTTTGGGACGGTAGGGGGGAACACGTGTGTGTTTGTTTTTGGCAGAATTTCGAATGGGGCACCCGTAGGTTTCTGCCATGCCCCGGGGGTGGGGGATGGCAGCACTTGTTCTCCGGTCACCGCGACTTGTCCGGAGAAAAATGCCGCCCGGTAGCCGAGGATCGAACCGCGACCGGCTGCGTCGCGGTGGACGTGTCAGACCACTCGGTCACCTCATCCCCTGAAATTTATTGTATCAGCGTTAATCAATAATAATTATTGATAACTAAACATATGATAATTGATATACATTGTAAGCTATTTTATATGATTATAATTGTATTTTAAGAGTAAATGCAATTTAAGATAAATAATTAATTATTGTATTTAGGATTTTAGTTTTACAAAATATAATGATCTATATGTTAAATGTATATATTTTTTTAACTAAAAACTATAATAAATTTTAATAACTCAGTGAAACTATAATTGTTTATTCTACCACGTGCGTTTTTGAACTACACTTTATAAAACAAATCTGGGATCAGAGTAAAACTATATTTTATTTTTTAATCTAGTTTAAGAGTAATTTTATAAATTAACTAGGTAGGTATTTTACATTTTAATAGAAATTCAAAATTATAAATATCCCTATTTCACAGTACAATAATGTATATTGTTTAATTTTTATAATTTATAAGATGACTAATGTATACAAAAATTAAGGACGCAACTAGTATGACCCAAAATTATAAACGGGGAGTGATTCGAAAGGTATTGTTGCTACGTGACGAAATTTGTGTGTAGCATATCTTTCAACTGTATATAATTTGAATTTATAAATGCTTAACGCGATTACAGCATTGTTTTATTACATTTCAAAAGATAGAAATATAACAAATTACTTTTATTTTTAGTAATATTTCAACATAATATAGTAGGTATATACTAATGTTGAGATATAAGTATATTGTGTTATAAATTCATGTTTGTTTACGGCGATAGCAATACTCTACACTCACGAGTATATAAGTTAGACAACATCCAGGAGTAATGCTAAACATTTTAATATACAATTAACAAAAAAAATGTAATAATGTAATATTCGAATTGTATAGAAATAAGTAATAACTATTAACTCATATTTGTTTTGATTATTACTACTTCAAAAACCAGTCATTACCAAATATATTCCGAATCTAGTATCGATAATAATAAAAAAAAGTGTAGCTATTCTAGATCATTTTTAAATTTATATATTTATAGGAATCATGATATCTTATAACTTACTTCATAGTTCATAAACATTTAAGTAGAACAAATTGTGTATCATTAATTTAATTTTATACAATATAGGCTATGGTTAACAGATTTCAATAATATACAAACTATAAATTATTTAGGGAACACGTATAACAAATAAATGGTAAACTGGTAAAAAATAGTCTGTATACTGTAACGTCCCCTCTCTACCTATCGCTCGATCTTACCCGCGACCTGTGTCGATCTAATATTCAACATATTAGCCGTACTCAACGTAAGGAGTACTGTACGATGTCGATGACGACAATCGTTACAATACTATTATTGATATTTTTAAACTGCATTAAAAATAACCTATCTATGAGAAAATGTGTGTTACGGTTCCAAGTTTTTTTTTACCGAAGGACAATTTTTCACATCATTTATCTAAAAAAAAAAAAATTAAAACTTAGAAAATATGAAATGTCCATAAATAGCTTAAAATCAGTCTAAACATTTTGGAAATTTCACTGTGTTTACACAAATATAATTTAAATAAAAACGAATTGGTTGTAATTTATGAATTTATTATATAATTACTAAATTTGTTTGAGGAGAAATCATAATTCTAAGTTGGACTATTCAATTTTGCATTTGAGCTTCACACATCACATGCTCATAAAAAAATCGTTTCTACCTAAATTGTTTCGATATTTTTTGATTGCTTTAAGTAATATCTGGAAAACCATGTATAAAAAGTATTTAAAACTTGCAAGCCCTATTTGGAAATTTGTATTAGAATTAAACATTTCATATATTTTGAAATGTCTATTTCGCTGGCAAACCCTCTTCAGAATTTTGGATTCAAACCAAGGGCTAATTTTTGTGCTATGTTTGCGCTGATTTGGACTAGACTTTTATCGTTTGATCTGTAACCCTTAGTGAATTACAGGGGGTGGTACAAGTCCATAACGTAAATCTAACTCAAAATTTCGGACTTCTAAAAGAGCCTTTCTTTAGTGTTTGGTATTGATATTCTGTACCTTTTTTCGGCTTTAGTGCTTTACTGGCTTACTGCTTCCGGAGTTATCCTCAGTTATCCTTAAATTTAATTAGAGAGTGGTAAGGATATATCATCCCCACTCCTCCACCCATGACCCATTGCTGGTTCAAATTAGTCTCATTGGATTTGAGTTCGTTAACGCTTATTTTTACTCTTCGTCCCAATATAAAGATGGCAATAACTGATTTACTCCTAAAAAATATATTCGTCTTTCTTTCTATATGATGCTCTCGACTAATCAAGAGTATTATTTCAAATTTTTTTTTAGTGAATGTTAAATAGGTAAAAATGTTACATATTAAGTGTCCTTTAGTAATTACTAGAAGTTTTTTACTTCCAATAACTTTATTGTAGCAATTTCATTTATACAATTTACTTAATCATAATTACTATGAAAATCAAAGATTTCAAGTATAAATGTTATTAACTGTAAAAACTATAAGAAATAACTTAAACGATAATGTTTACTCATATTAAAAAATCTGTATTTCTAACTGTTAAACGTTAAAATCATAAACCAAAACAAAAATATTTCAATAAAATACTACCCGTATTTATCAACTGCCGTCTGTCAATTGTTAAAATCCCTTAACTGTAATATTGAGAATACAATAAAATAATTTTGTAGAGAATCTTTGATGAGATTTACATTCTTGGTAAGCTAGACTTTCCTTCTTTGTTTTGTTTTTATTATTATTCAATATTCGCATACCTGAGCTTTAAAAAGAAAAGATATTTTAGCAACACGGCATCTTGGATAGGCAATTTAGCTACACCACCATAGTTGGTCACATCATGACATCCAAACGGATTTGGATGAAATGCCACCGTTTTTCATACTAAGTCTTTGATGTCTGAACAGATCAGCAACAGGTTTTGTGCACTAAAGACTGTGCCACCTACCCGGCTAATTCTGCTATAACGTAGCCAGTAGCCACACACCGAAAGTTGAATATTTTCTTGCTTACGCATTTCAGTGTGGTCAGTGATTACCACGTACAAGGATCGAATTCATTGTTTTCTAATATTTTTTCTCAATAATATAATTTTTAAGCGTCGGAAAAATTCTGAAACATGGTCCCACAGTTAAAATAGAGGTACATACATGTATGGCTTTCGCCACTATATGGTTAAAAATGTGATTAACACAATCTTAAAAAGAAACACTGTAATATTACCTTCGTGTTGTTATAAATTTATTTTATCTTAGTTTGTGAATATGACGTCCAATAATATACTTATAATAATAATTCATTATTTTTCCTCAATTTTCATTTTGACGTTGTGTTATAAATTTGTATGGACGTTGTGTAAACAATACCAGAGAAACGCCCAGCTGATTAAATGCATTGGAGTATTATAAATAATAATGTAAACATCCAAAACAAAATGTTGAATTCTAATAAGCTAAATAGTTATTTTGTTCCCATAATCCTACAATAAAAATAGATTACGTCAAATACTGGGTTTGTCTGGAAAGTTGTCGTTTTACCTTAGAGTTTTGCTAGAGGTTTTCAAAACAACTAGAACATTTTTACTTTTGACCTCCCAAACTACCAACGAGATTCACTGTCGCACAAGAAGAGATGCTGAAATAAAACATAGAAGCATTTTTACCGATTCAAAATGTGATAACTGCCAAAAAAAAAAAATTCACAGAACTGTGAAATCATTTATACATTCAACGCACAACTAAGAATCTAAAATTATCAGATTTTTTTACCAAGCGAAACCAATAGATGGCATTCATGTATATAACAATATTATTTATTGAATATAAAAATATTAAAACAATTTTTAAGAACTTTAAAAATCACACATAATAAAATCAATACATTGTTCTATTCAAAATCTAAAACCATCCATATTAAAATTGATTTAATTACTTTTCTACAAATAGTTTTAGATATATCTACGTATAAATTATTTAAAGACTTCACAATGTAATTTAATAATTTTGAATCAATGAAATGCATAACATAGCATATTATGAACTATAAAGTATTAAATTACCGATCGTAAATAATTATAATAAATTAGTATGCAAATTACCAAGGTTCGATCGGGGATCGGTGGTGGATAGTGATTTTAGCCAAGACATTGCAATTTTTTGTCAATTCACACTGATGAACCTAGTAGTGCGGTTATACTTTTTAAAACTGATTTGTATTCGTCATTATGTCTGCTTGAGATCGGTCAGTCTATAAAAACTAGTTTTATGTATATAATGTCTAATGTCTATAGTCCTCCTGCATCCCTCCACTGTAACCCCTGGGTATATGTAATATAGGTATATGCCCTTCAAACGGTTATCATCCCGAAATCAAACGACATAAATGCCATTCACATATGACGTAGCTTTGTAGGTTACTTATTACATTGCTACTTGTAAATAAAATACCTATAGCCATACGATCTATTTAAAATATTAATTACAGCCATATTATTATAGACCAGATAGATTTTACATTAAATAATCAGTAATTTTTATTTATTATAAAAAGTACCCTCTGCATACTGTAAAACAAAATCTAAATAAATAAAAATTTAAAAAAAGCATGATAAACTTCAATGTAGGTACAATGTATTACGTGATTAATTAAAAATCATATATTTCGACTTTGAGAGTAGTGTGAAAATTGTTTTAAACATAACGGCTTTGCACCCAAAATGTTTGTTCGGGTTTCATGTGCTGAATGTACCAATTAAAAAGTTGATACAAACTTTTGGGTTCTCGAAGTCGTTACTAATCAAGTTTACATGGATTAATACAGACTTTAAGTGATTCGTATAACATAAATCGAAAAAACTAAAAAGTCAAACATTTGAAATGTCTCAACAAAACTAAAACAAATATTCAAAATTATGTGTAGAAAAGTGTGTTAATGTTGTAATTAGGATGTAATTTTTATATAATATATAGATTTTTCTATATACATGATAAAATTTTAAAAATATGTTGACAGATTTTTTTTAGCTATTGAAGATTTAAAACATTATATTTTTTTCTATACATATCAATAAAACAATTTTTGCCACATCAAAAATATTAAATACAATGTTTCTCGTTATTAGTTATAATGGTGGTTTAAAAATAATAAAGATACACGGCACTATTTTTTTATAATAATACCGCAAGTTCAATTTTGACAAAGTTATTCAGTAACACGAACATTTGCAATTTATTTTGTAGTTAAAAATGTACAAAATGTTCTATTTTTAATTTTTATAGCTTAAGATTTAAAGTTTAAAATGAGATTTGTCATAAGTAGTTAATGATGTAAACAAAAAGTCTAAAAAATATATTAACACAGTTTTTATAGTCATTTTTAATTCAAATTTTGACGAAATTGTGTATACAAATTTTAGTATCCACAATTTCATTTGGCATTTCCGATTTTCAAATACAATGTTTTTGGCAAAAATTAAATCCATATACTGTATTACCATTAATGATATAAGTTACTTTAATAACAATATAAATAATAATATATTTAGTAAGTTGACAGTATTCGCTTAGCATCGTTTTCGTATACAAGTATCTAATATCATTGAATTCGAAAAATAAAATTAAAAATACATCTATTAGAGTGAACCGCAAGTTACCTAAAATATAAGATATAGCTGTACCTACTTGTCCCCTTTTTTAAAAATCATTTTTAAAACCAGTTTAGTTTATGTATACAATTACTCCTGAGTCCTGGTTGATTGCTAATATATATACTTGTGAGAGTATAATATTGCTACCTCCACGGAGAACACATTCAAGAATTTACAGATAAATACAACGCAACAATATTTTATAGTAAATATCTGCTATATCGAGAAATTGCAAAATATGTTCTAAAATTTCCCACCTAGATGTTACTCAAATACTCTCAAATATTAATTAAAAAATGGTAAATATACTAAAAATGAAATTCAAAAACCAAGAATTTTAATTATATAATGGAATAACAATAATATACTTTCAATTCTCACTAGACGTTGGATAGGCAACCAAATCAACATTTATTTAATTTTCTACCAGTACTACTCTCTAGAACTGAAAAGGTGAATCATGCAGATACCATTTACGGACATAAGTTAAATTAATTTAAACATAAATTGCTTACCTCCAATGTTGTGCTAAAATATTTTTGGAAAATATGTTTTTGAAAATAATACTGTGGACTTCCGTAGTATTGTATTTAAATTGTTCATAAGCTTTGTTTGTTCTTAAGTAGAATAAAAAATATACAAATATAAACTGATATAACAGATTTATTATTATTGATGTTGAGACATCGTTGAGAGATGTTGAGAGTTATGCTCGTAATGCTGCTGTTATGCACAGTTCTTTTCCATTAGTATAAAGTCTTTGCTAGCCGGCGTCTGCCTTCTGTTTTTTTTATTTAATAATTTATCGAATACGATTGCGGTAAACAGACAGGCAGTGACGTTTTTCGCACAAACTATCTTGAATAACAGTCAGTTGGCCCAGTTCTCCGGCATATTTACTGCTCTAGAAGGAACAAGGTGACTGGCCGGCAAAATCTGATCATCTAATTGGAGCATGTCGAGTAGGCCATTTTTTGGTCGCAAAGGCTGAGCTCATAAATCCATTTTTTACACTAACGCGCCTAAACATTTTCATTTCAAAAATTGTAAGTTGTCATAAAATAGAAAAGTTTGGTTGACTCAAACTATTATCCTATAAGATAAGCTATAACATAATTTTCACAAAAATGTTTCTGTTATATTAGACCATCCTCAAAAATTTCAAAACCTTAAATCACTATATTTTATTTGTCATCAAATTAAAACGTTCTTCTGGCCCAACCACAAATGTCATACGATACATAGTTGATGATCTTCTTCCAGCTTCGTTCGCGTACGCCATATATAGTGTCGGTTGAAAAATTCCATACCATTCAGATGTGTATGTGTGTGTACTTTTTCAAATTCTTAATCGCATGCCAAATTTTTAAGGCCTGAAGGATTTGCCCTCATCGTTACTATCACCACATTATTATCATATTATGCAACTATTGTTGAATAATAGGTATAAATGCATACTAAATCTAAAACCAATATTTATAAAAAATAATTTGATTTACGGTTTTGAACATATTTCCATAAGTTAAACAGTACAATAATTTCTTGTATTTGTATTATTAACTCAAACAATTTATATTGTAATAGTATTGAAAATTGAAATAAATTGATACGTTACAATAATTATTATAATATGTTAAACGTATCATTATGTACACATATTATATTTCTTAAGTCTATATACTTGAAATATAATGTTTTATTTTTAGAACCTATTATATTGATTCGAAGGAGAGTGCCGTGTGTTAAATTCTGCGGACCGATATTTTAGTCTTATTTTACGTACTCACTCGTATAATAATATATTAGTATGTTACAAAATGTTTATCTTTTTATAATAATTATTTCTTAAAATGTCAACTGAAGTATGTTTGTTGATTGCAAAAGTCCGTATACATTCTGTAGAAGCGTAGATAATAATTTAAAAACAATTTGTTTGATCGCTACATTTATTTATAGATACACGAGGAAACAATAATAATTGTTTATTGTGTAATATATTATCAACATATTTAAAATATTTTTGTAGTTTGTAAGTTGTAGTTCCTGATATTTACGGATTTAGTTTACTGTATAATACGTAAGTACATAGATTCATTATTGAGTAATATATGTACAGCGTTAATATATCTTACGTTTACATAACACCTTTGTCATCTAAAATATAAAAACTTTAAGTATCAATACAATATATTTTAGAGATGTGGTTCTCGAAAGGTGCGTCACCAAAAAAAAAAAAATGTTGACAGTTATTGTTTTAAGATTTAAACGTTATTTTTAACAAGCTTTGCCCTTGGACTTAATGATTATATTAAAGTGTGCAGTCATTTATTTAGATTTAATTTTTAAGAAAATTAGGTGGAGAACCACTGATTTCGAGGAAAGTTTCTTTTATTTACTGTCGAACCGTGCAAATTGATTAACGTAATTCAATTGTATTATAATATAATATAATATAATTAACGAATGAATAGATGACTCTCGTTTGATGAAATTATTACCTTAAAATGAATTCGTGTCGTTCTTAAAACCATATTCCTGTATTCTTCTTATTCCAAACAATATATTTATTGTGTATGCATTTCGAATCACTTTCGTCTTTCGACTTTCGGGTATACATATTTTAACCGACGTTGTTGGTGGTTTCTATTACAGTCATGTTTTTGATTTATTAACCATGAAAATTAAATCAAAAGTTCTTGAAACCATCATAATATTATTAGTCACCGCTAGTCCGCGCTGTCTGTTCTATTTATCAAGCATTATAATTTATAATTATTTTTATAGGTATGCCGCATTCGTAGGTATATCCGATTAATAATAATTAATAACCTTTTCATGGAAATAACTTTTTTGTGAATGATCTTTAATCATATTTTTACTTCAAATAGATTTAAAAATCATATAATAATTGTATTATTAAACTTTCAACTTCTTGAAATATAATTTATATAAAGAATGGAAATAAAATGAATTACATAATATAATTATTAACTGTTCATTAAACTACACAGTAAGCATAAAATCAATACAAAGGTACCAGATAATATTGTTAAGTAATTAATATAGTAATACAATTTGATTTTTAATTTAAAATCGTAATCATTTGTGTCAACATGGCATATTTTAAAAACTTAAACTAAAGAATTAACTGAAAAAAAACTGTAAATAGAAAGCGATTACTAGTTAACAATGTCAACGAAAAATTCAAAGAAATCTGAAAACTTATTCAGTTATCAACTCATAGTAATTAATTTGTATAAACTAAATAATGTTTTGAAATTATAAATAAGTGTAAACATTAACAGATTCGTTTATTTGACGTTGTGATAGTATAGTACTGTTAACAATTATAAGTTTGATGAATAATAAAAATACAAAAGTTTTGTAATGTCTATAAATCACAGATGATTAATCATATTAGCTCGTATGTGCACCTCTATAATACTTTAAAAGTTAACGGAAACACGACGACAATAAATTGAATTTGATTTCGACTTAAATATTTTAAAAACTTAGGTAATTGGTAGGCACTTGTTATAATAATAATAATTGATATTAAGTCTTCAAACTCTAACATAATCGTGATTACTACTCAATAGCCGCAAAACCTCGCGCACGCCGACATTGTTGCTGTAGTCAATAGTTTATATTGTTAAAATATATTAGCAAACATTTTCAATTTGACTTTTGGTATAAATAACCAAAGCCCAAAGTTTTCGAGAAACGAATTTACGGAAATTCCGTTATGAAATCACGTTGAAGCGCTTTACACATTTAGTTTCCGGAAACATGGGCTGTGGGTTGTACGCGATCGATCCGTTTCCAAAGTATAGTTCGTTTGCATTCCCAAACTATTAGAGCACAAGTTTTACACACATTCTAAATAACCGTCGTGTAACGAGATACCAATTACTTCAATAACTACAACTATAAAATAGTAGTTAGAACGATCGCGTATGATAATATTTCCGCTCTGCCGCCACCACGCGCACAACAAACCGTTTAATTACGGCACGATTTGAATTCAGCGCGTGTCGCATACTAAATCAATTAGTTTTATTTCGATCGTCCTTAAGTGAGATTAACATTATGTCGACGTTACAGTCGTAAAAGACTCTAACCGTCTAATCCGCGGTGTGGTATACCGCGCGGACACAAGAACTGAGCCGCGGTATATACCCAGGTATGTCTATATACGTACAAATAAATATATATATATGCCTACGAAATTCGTTGTACATACGTAGGCAATTTAAAAACAACGCCATCGGACAGAGACCATGGTACTCGGACGCTAATAGAATAAAATAAACTCATAAAGAGTTTGTCGGATTAAAAGTTTTATCCGATTTCGAATGGGCGTTATTATTGTTAACCCTCACCTCAGGCGTGTAGGTATTCGTATAGTGTTTTCTCGCAGTTCGCGTAGGCACAACAGTTGTAGATACTTATATATAATACTGCAGACATTCGATATATTATACATGTTATTATTATTACTACTATAGTCGTTCAATTGGAACTCGATCAGGTCACCATTAAAAGTTGTCGAGGAGTTAAGCGTGTGCGCTTTGTGCTTGTATTTGTATTTGTTTGTGTGTGTGTGTGTGTGTGTGTGTGATAAGTGCACGCGAAATTGTATATGAGACGCTCGGCGGAGTTTGCGAAACTTGATCCGATGACGATGAGAAACCAAGGGGTCGGAGGGTACTTTTCAAATTACCATAGCCGCGAAGAAAACCTACTTAAGCAGCCATTACAAGTTTAATGAAAACCTCTGAAACTTTGGGTAGGTACCTATGCTAAATAACAAGCACGATGAGTCTGCCGCGGACCTCGTATACCTATATAAAGGCTTATTAAAAATTAATTTTATAATAAACCTATATTTTTACTTTTTCATTAAACTAACCGTGTTGAATTTATTATATTTTTCAACAATTTGTGCCACTTTAAAAACAGTAAATTGAATTATCAATATCAATTGAAAATATTAACTCTGGTACAAGTATATTAAAATATGATTAGTGTATTACCTATATTGGTACAATGGTAGGTACATATTTTAATGATACAATTTATTCTTTCAAACTTTTTATAGTGTTTTTTTACGCCTTAAAATCGTTGGTATAATATTATATTGTGGTATAGTCATATTTATGTTATAATTCAATAATTGAGACGTACATTAAATATATAAAATCTATGTATAAATACTTTCATTCGCTCGTCTCCCTTCCATATAGGTAATTTTTTTAATTATAAAAACAGTTTGAAGTTCCTCATTTTGCTATTTTGTGTAACAGTTTTTTTAATTTTTTTTTTTTTTTTGATCATAATAACTTTGTCTACTAGGCCAGTAGCTCTAATCTTCACTATAATCTATATGGAAGTATTGTGTCTTGTACTTATAGTGTAGAATAATATGTTATAATATGTTGTAATACTCATAATGTCTTATAGTTATTACTTAATATTTATGATTACCTAATTAATGGCCAATTTTAAATACTTTATGTTTTGATTATAACTATTGGACCAATACATCTTCTATATGTCACTACTCACTACTATAGTATTTTTTGATGATAAAATTATATTACCCAGCTATATTTTATGTTTGCATTCTTTGATTTAAAGTAATATAAATGCACATACAGTTAAAATATTTAAGTTGAAGCATCGATGGAAATACAAATGAAATAGGTACACACACGTTACACACACACACATATATATATATATAATAAACATATGGGGGTTTTTTACCAGCATAATATTATAAGCTATCGGCCATAATCAAACATTCAAAAAATCTCGAAGGGCCGTTTTTTTTTATTTCATAAATACACAACATTATATACATATTTTTTACATCGGTCTATATTTGGCAAATAAAATATTTGATATTATAAGATAAGGATCCAATTTCGTCAACAAATGTGTTTAGGTATCGTTATTAATATTAAAATACCAGCCACATAAAAAATTGTGGGCTGGTGGGTAGAACAATATTTCTCGAAGATCCGAGATTACCCAATCCAGCCCTGAGTTGCAGAAAAAATGGATTAAGCTTTGAACCACTGATCCTGATAATAATAATTAGGATAATACAATAAATAACTGCTGAAATGGGGATGAGACAGAATGATTTATTAGGCAGCAAACATGTGGGCAGAAAGGAAATATCCCAAGTCATTACGGACTATACGGTTATCTGCTGGTGCCGATAATTAAAAAAAAGACAAAAAAACGTTTAAAGCCGGTCCCTTCTCGCGAAACGACAGCGGGAATTAACCACTGTAGCACGAGAAATGGCATCCGGAAGTTTTGCCGGATTTCCTGCACTGTAATTTACGATGTTTTGGCAACCGTTCTCCGATGGTTTTTATTTTCAGCAGATAAGTATGAATATACAATATTATATTACGCGTACATATATTTTTATAAATTTAGCTGAACGCCGAATATCCTTCAGAGCTTTGTAATCTCGGCTGGCAGAGGCAAAAATCTGTTGGAACAAGTAATAATATGCTAATATAAGAAGTATAAATTCGCTATCCAATCCTATATTTGGAGTACGCCGGGTATATTCAAAAAGTTGTCAATGGATTTAGCATAAAAATACGGATTTACAAAACGCATTAACATAATAATATGTAATATTTACATTATTATACGTACCATATTATATTCATGTATTGTCACGTATTTATATATTATATTTAATAAATAAATATATTTTTATTTAGGTACCAAATAATATGTATAACAATGTTATGAATAGTTTCCATTTACTTAATTTTTATTTCAAAAAAAAAATTAAATTTATCAATATAAGTATATAACAGTATGATGTTTTGTAATACGTATAATAGGTAAATAAATTAAACTATTACGGTCAAAAGTGGTAATATATTGTTTATAAATTGTCTTGTAAATTATTATAATCTTACCAGCGACATAAAAACCATTTGTTTAATGGAGGAGAGATGGTTATTATGCTAATAATATGTATACCATAAAGAGTCATATCATGCTGGATTGCATGAAAAATGCATTAATTTAATGGACTACTAAATCATTTAAGGGACCATTAGCTATCACTATTGATTCGTTAAATGTTTAGTGATTGTTCATGCAACCCGGCATTAGAATATTATTACTTTATAGCTTATAATATTCCTCTTTGATGTACTATGATACAGTAAACCTATACCTACACCTACTAATTACTATATTAAATATGATTTATTCACCAACAGAGTTATCACTTATAAACATGGTTATCGGTTATATAATACGTAAGTACCTATGTACAATGTACGCAATAGTACGGTTAAGGATTTAATTACAGTAGTTAAAAACAATCTCAAAAAGAAACACTTCTCCTTCATATCGACACCACACTAATTATTACAACTGATGGGAAAAGAGAAAAAATATAATAAAAAAATATCATAATTATCAAAGTTAATGGTTTTTATAAGATAAAAAAAAAACAAAATTTAATGAAAAAAAAAAATTTTATGTTCCTTTAATATATTATATAGCCTTACTCATATTGTTTATTATAAAATTAATTAGCTCCATAAGACACTATTCATGGTAAAAATATAATATTGTCATGTTGACGTATCTTTGAATTTCGTGATTAAGAGGCTGAACATATCAATCTTAAAATTAAATCAAAATATGATAATTTGATAGATACAATCTTCGTACAAATTCAAACCAAAAAACGTTACACGAAAACCTTTTAATCCTAAAAGTACGTTATCTAGAACGTGGGTGGGATTAATTAAAAAATGTTTTGAATAAAACATGTATGATAAAGAAAAATTACGTTCAAATTAAGCTACATTATATGTACACAGTGACTATAGAAATACATACTGATAAATATAATTTAAATTTTCTTAACGATTTAATGTCGGGTACTAGTAAATATTACTTGCTCTAAATGCTTATACTATGCAAATCATAATATTATTATCGACAAGATTTATTTTAATATATAACATTTAAATTTTTCACATTTTAATTAAAATAATTACTAAAAATTTAATTTTAAAAACTATTTGTATTTTATATTTTATAATTATTTAACCACTATATATATATATATGTAATAGGTATTTATAATTACTGACGAATGACAATTGTATTTAAACTATTAAATAACATTATATAATAATAATTGGATATTGATATTAAATGACACCTTTAGTTGTATATGCGAGTAAATCAATGTTTCGTATTAATCATATTGTTTTCTCGAATAAAAATACTCATTAGTTGGCCTACTAATGAAATGGCGCACCAAATGGATGTAAAAATATATGTGCCCCCACTAGAAAAATCAACGCTAAAAATGTCGTGCTGTTCGATAAAAGCAATTGAGTTTTAATTGGCGTCATGTCATTTATACGTATTGAAAGGTAAATTAGTACTATAAATAAATCGTCTTGGATTATACACTTGGACGTTCGCACGCCATTGTTACCTCAAAGCTTTCGTCGGGTACAGATTCAGACCATTATCCGTCGCATATCGGTCGACGTATTTTATTATTTTCTTATACCACAGCAACCCGGACAACAACATCAAACATGGTAAGTTTTTTCCAATTATCATATTGATATTGTGTATTTACGACAAAAAAGTTACGCTCATCGTTGTCGTTTTATTCGATACACATCGTCGACTTCACAGACGATCGAATTACAAATAATAATGATGATGATGTGTACCTGTAATAACAAATTGTTGCGTATTATTTTGTATAATATATAGTCGTGGATGGACCCAGCCCCTGAACCCATCGATCTCTCGGAAGGCATAACGTTGAGTAAAGATCAATTGAAAGGTAACGACTACGCGGTATATGGTTATAAATCTTTTCGAGTGATTTCATTAATTTAAGTTATTGTTTTAAGTTTTAAGAAAAGCTTTCGACACTTTCGACACTGAGAAGAATGGCAAAATTACGTGCGCCAACATTAACATAATTTTAGATATGTTGGGTCATGCTACCGACGCCGGAACTGTCAAGAAAATCGTAACCGAAATCGACCACCAAGGTAAGATGTCTTTATCACAGGCGTTAATCGTGGGAGGGGGGGGGGGGTTGAGCTCCCCCGAAATAACAAATTAGCCCCCCGTTCGAATTAATCTTAACAGGGTTAGCCTTACCCTGATATTTTTATGCCGTCTATGCATGTCGGCTAATTTGTTGGTCATAATAATAATATTATTGTGATTGTTTTCGATGCGTTATTATAATATTATTATTATTATTATTATTATTTTGTATTGTGTAAAATTAGAACAGAAAATTTTCATTTTATTCAATTAGATCAGTTGCATAATATTTTATTAAAAATATCTGATAATGCAACACAGACCTTCAGATTATCGTCATCGTGTTTTATAATAATAGTCTCAATACACGCAAAGGGCCTTCCAGCGAAAATACTAAATACTAGTATACGGTACACTATATTATAATACCATTATGTGTTATAATTTAATGAACGTTGCCTAATCTTTGCGTTTAAATGTATGCATATTGATAGTTTTGATTTAATTAGTTTATATCGTTAAACATTCAATTAAGTGGCGTATATAAAAGAACGCGGTCGAATAGATACCTATCAAACGGTTCTTTGAAATTGTTATTCAGCCACTACCTATACAATATTGTTATAGACACTTTTTTTCAACACGGCGGTCTACCCAAATAGCCACAAACATTTTTGAATTTGTTTTTGACCTTTAACCAAATATAATGATTTTTACAATGCATTTCCCGAGCTTCATTGAGTGTTATTGGTTTTTTGAAATTTTTATTCAATCACTAAATACACGATATTGTTAAAGACACACTTTTTTTACATGGTCTGCCGAAGTAGCCACAAATATATTTTTAGTTTACGTTTGTCCGTTTAAAAAATGATTTATATGTAATGAATTTTGAGCGCTACAATTATATTAGGAGTGTAATATTTCCGGCAGTGTGTTCATTTATAAATCGTACAACAAATAAATTATCAAGAAATCAATTTTTACGTATTTACTTAAAAGCGATAAAACAATTTTTTATCATCATAATATTATAGTACCTATCCGATAAAAATTCTAAAACTAAAATATTATGAGTACAAACAAGGTGATTCCTCGCAATACTGTTCTTATGCATATTAAACGTGTTTGTTCAATATTCTGTAAACCGATTGTAACAACTCAACCATCGTCAACACTTATAGAAACACTAGATATTACCTATTAATTAACAGTTTAACTTTCAGCGTCTGAGATAAAAGTTACTATTGTTTGGCATGCCTCGATTTGCTGCAAAAAAATTGTACGAAATAAAGCACATACATTATACTAATTCATTTTATCGCGTGATGAAATCGACGATTCACCCACTCTGATAGCCGCCCACTTGGTTTTTTTACTGCCTATAAAAAATAATTCAATAAACAAATTTTGATGCAATCTACTGTATGATAAACAAATATATATATATATAACTTAACAAATGTACCTAGTACCTACACGCGCCTCAACGGTTATTCGTTATTTAACGATTTGAAAGTTCAAATTTTTAATAATTCTTTTTTATACTCACGATTTTTTATATGAAAAAACCCCTCATAATAAGTACCAGCTGCTAAGCACATTATGACTTATAAACGAATACATAAATAATATTAAATACTGTTTATATTTAATTTAGACGTTAACAACAGCTATATAACTAGGAATTAGGATTATCCAAATAGTTATAATGTAAATATATATTTTTTAAATTGCAATTTATAATTTATTCAATTCGTACTAAGTATATACGACGCACCGGCTAATAAATTACAATACCTTCTTCAATTCAGTATATATGTATATATGTATATATGTAGTATGGGTTGTCCAATGTAAAACGAATAATATTATGGTCCTTTAATGTTCTCCGCGATTGAACCGATGACCCCAAACAAACACTCTTTTCGCGTACTACTTATATATATATATATATATATACACACACATTTATGGACTTCATACTTTCTAGTGGGAAGTGTATGTATGTTTATTATGACACGTATCTATTAATCGTCTGAAATAATAATTTGGTTAATCCGACGAAAATTGTTAATACGTCTTATCCTCTGTATCCACCCGATGCCATGGGTACGCACGCCTACGCTAAAATAATAAATACCTAGTTTTGCTTTATGGGTTGCTCAATATAATAACGTGTACGAGTGTGTTACAAGAAAAGTTTCATAAATTAATTAATACCTATGTCCTATTGTTACGAAAACGATCGTGGATTATAAAGCGTTGTCGATAGAAAGTGTTTTGTAGCGGATTTCAAACAATGTACATGTATAAGCACAAACAAAACATTAGGTTTTAGTTTTTTTTACGAAATAAAACTGTCGACTAGTATAAAACAGTCATGTTCCTTTTTTTCTCTCTTACCACGCTACCGTATAAAAAATAATGAGTAATAATAATAAGTAATAACATTTAACATTTAATATTAAAGTAGATCACCAGTACAGTAGACACTTGTTGTTAAAGTGTTATTTCTGTAGTATTTCCAATATACGAAATAAAAAATTTAAATAACATACAATTTATGAATATCATACTATTATTTACAGCTCAAACGCATTCATAAAGCGTATCTTAATCATTTCTACAGTATAACAAATAACTTGGTCCAGCTCAAATAGTAGTTTTTGAGGCAAAAAAAAAAAAACAGTTATACACCATAACATAATAACGTGCTCTCTCTCTGTCATATTTATATGATAATCGATTTATGATAAATATGTACTTTCAAAATATTATAAACGACGACTAAAAATTCACAAAAATTACATGTTACGATAAAGTAAAGGAAATTGTATTAAAATGTTTATTTGTCTTACTAATTCAAATCATATGTTATGATAAAATTTTACTATTTTAACGATAAAAATGCAAATTTGCGTTATTAAATTATATACCCTTATTATATTATACAACTTTGAAAATAATATAATTGTAAAACACTTTGCGCAATCCATATATTTAATTTAATTATAATGTATAAAACACACGTCCACACATACAAATATATACAATTATTATAATTATTATTTCCACAAGTTGAAATTAAACTTATGTTTAAAGTATGTACATGGTTTTTATAAAATCAATTAAAATTAACTAGTGGAATAATGGTTTAGTAGAGATTTAGTTTATTATATATATATACATAGTGAAGTATAGAGTGCAAACGAAAATCGATGGGTGACTACTTTAAACGGTTTGCTTGAATGTATAATAACGTCTTAATTGATTAAAGTTGGTTCTTCACAAACTGTGCCAACATAAAAGTAAATTAATTAATTAAAATCAGTATATTCAACAACGATGTAACTTTACTCAAGCGTTTTCCAGTATGCATTATATACATCCGGTCCACACATTTAAGCCATTTTATACATTAAACGATTTGGTTTTCAACGGTTAAACCAACATTTTGGCTACACACGTGCTTACAATTTTAGCTTACATTGGTGTTTTTAAAATTTGTACATTACATATTTATTTTCAATTAGCTACGTCGAACAAATTAACTACCTTTGTTTTTTAAAGAATTAATATCATATTATTGTTGTGTTCTAGGTTTGGTCCCATAAGTTGTTTGTATTTAACAAGACAAGATAATCTGTGCTTAGACGGAAATCTGTCAGTACCTACCTAAGTGTTCAGCCGTAGATATCACATGTAGGTATAGGAGCTTAGTATAGGCTTTTATTTCGAGATAGATAAACCACGTGTGTTATTCTGATGTTTTTGATTCTTAATTATTCGGTATTATATTCTTTTTAATTCAGAATTTTTCCAGTTTAGGTTTATTTAATCACTGTACCTATAGCTTTACTTAGTTTTAATTTTGTTCTGCATTTGATGTTTTTATATCTGCTAGTTGTATATTTTAAGAGCGATGTTATTATTAGTTCTATAACCATTTTGTTTCATGATCCGCTTATACACGTCCGTTTTTTCTCATATATCGCTCATTCAACAACATGTCAA
The DNA here is from genome assembly GCF_001856785.1 of Myzus persicae. Lineage (NCBI taxonomy): Eukaryota > Metazoa > Arthropoda > Insecta > Hemiptera > Aphididae > Myzus > Myzus persicae. The sequence goes on from NW_019103912.1 coordinate 75,736, forward strand.
CGTAAATACAATTTAGAGCAGCATTCACACACATGGATTGAAATAATTACACATCTTATAGTTCTTATAAGACTCGAATCTACGCTATGAGCTTTGGAATACAAACTAAACGCTACGTTTTTGTTTTGCAAATAAAATTAACTCGTCGAAAAGATAAGCCCTTTAAGATTTAATATACGTTATGTACTTGCATAGTATATATATACATTATATACGATATATAGCTATAGCTAGTGCATGATGAAATCATTGTATTGGAAAGGAAGGCCGACTGGGCAATGGACGAAGGTTTAGGCTTCTGCGTATTTATTATAATATTATATTATGTAGTCTAAATTTGTTTGGCAACACTTATAATAGAAAATTGTTTAGAATTAATAAGTGGGGTACCTATACAGAGAGTTTGTATTTTAAGCGATGTACCACGAAATAATAAATAAGTAGCATCAAGCTTACTTCGGAAACAAACACAAATAATAGTACCACACTGCCGTACGTCAGTGACTTTAAAAATGTTGATATAAATGTCGTTTTTCCTATTTATGAATAACATAATGACTTGAGAAAGGCATAATAGATAAGCTATTAACTAACTACATATTTAATAGTATTTGAATAAGACATTAAAGTGAGTACCTAGCGTGTTGAGGGTTAATTTTAAATGTAAAAACGTTGTTAATTGATCAGTGTCATGAAAAAATGTGAAACTTTGTATTTAATCACTCTAAAACATGAATTTTAAACTTTAATTCAACTGATGGACACATTAAAAATACAATATACTTTACTACCTACTTAAGTGTTGACTATGTGGGGGGTCTATGTAGTTTATTTTTTAAACTCTACTACTGTCTAGAGCTTTATAATAATCAATAATATTATATGTATGGCAGTATGGCACAACGGCACATAAAAAACAGACAATTTGTTATTTTAACAATATATTACAAAAAGAGAAAGAGAAATGGAGAAGGTGCATATGAAAATAAGAACCTCTTAGTCCGACATACACCTAAAACACATAAACTTATACTTCACGAATAAAAAAAAACCAAATATAAGCACATGCATATTTTAACATGTATATTATAATATCAAATAGCAAATCTGTCGTAAGTCATGAGTTCATGACTTGGTTGGATTTAAATATTTTTCAACAAATATTTTGTATCTGAAGAAAATTAATTTTACATATTTTTAGTTTTTACCGTAATATTTTGCATATCATCGATTTATTTTACAACGAATTTCGTAGTTTTTTAATACGATATTTATAAATCCAAAGCCCCGTTAATTAAAAATAAAAAGTGTAAACAGCATGGTACATTAAACGTGCTACACTTATATTTTCTTTTTCAATTTTTGTACTTCGTATTTTTTTTTAAATTTCAAATCATATTTTTAATTTTTAATTCACATTAAAAATACTTTAATCCAAAATTTTGTCGTAAATATAAACTAGAATAAGAAAACACAACAACTGGTTGATAAAAAGAATTTGATTCAACACTATTGTAGTATTGTGCCATAAAAATGCATAATACCATACAATATTCTCATCACACTGAATATATTATTAAGTCATGATATACATTGTTTCCTTGATAATTATACCACTGCATCACATTATCATACTTCGGAACTGCATAAGAAAATACGTAAATATTATAACTTAACGAACAATAATGAATAAATGCATCATATTTAATTGCAATAACCATGTGATTTTCTATGTGAATTTTTAAGTTTCTTACATTCTACGTGGACAAAAAATAATTTCTTACAGGCACTGACACAATTTTAGAATTCTATTTTTTTTTCAATTTACATGATTTTTATTTCTAAATACTACGATTTTATTTATTCCAAAACAGTAGGCAACTCAAATTTTCGCCGTAATTGTCTATGCCAAATTGTAGTCAATATATCAATGTGTTATTTTATAACCAAACGAAATAACTTGGTATGTATATTGTTGAACTTTTACTTTTCTACGTTAATCATCAAAAGAACAACCTAATTAATTTAATAATATGATGAGTTGTATTTTTTTTTTACAATATTGTTATTTATAACAGTGTATAAAAAAAGGTACTTAAGCGTAGGTAATACATCAGTATTCAATGTAAAAATACAGAATAATATTATTTTGTTACGATACAATAGTATAGGTTTATATACAATATATAAGTACTGCATAAGTTTATCGGTTTGTTTTTTCGTCTAAACTCTGTACAACGCTTTGGAGCTTCTAAAAACTGGGTCAAACAAAACTTATCATTATTTATGTGTTCAGCATAGACGGATATCCACGTGTCGTAATAAAACGGGACCCCCCCCCCCTTCCCCAGGCACCATGACACAAGAATATCCCCAATACGACAATGTCTTGGAAAAAAGATCCGTATGTGAGACACTTAATGTGAAACGTGTTTTCAATTTGTTCCTCAAGACAAAACATATTTTTGTTTTTATGGAATTTTACTTTATAGCATTTCGAAAAAATTACCAATTTATGTATAGGTTATACTACTGCAGAAGACACTACCTACATAATATTGTATAACATAATATATTATTATAGTCTGTACGCATTGGTGCTACTCTTTAATAATATTATTGTCGGCGGAATGTGTTACAATAATATAATATGTTTATTTTTTTAACAATTTTTATTTGCAATTTTTTTTAAAAACCTGCACACACACGGAGTAAAATATATTTTATAAGCGTACGATATCGATTGACGATCGTACCTTTGAGGAATAGTGCTCCATAGCATCCAACGAAATCCCTCCCCCCTCAATTAAGTTTTCGATTTTTTTAACGATAGCCATCGCAGTATAGGTACCTAAAGGCTATATTTTGTGATCATAATATTATTATTATTTTATTTGTTAATAGTGCGTATGATAACGTTCGGTGCTCTAATAATGCATCCAAAGTATAATTTGCGAGTATTTTACAGTCTCCATTGTTGGCCAAATTTAGCACAATAGGCGGCCTTGTGTGGTAATATTAATATCTATTACCGTGCCGAAATCGCGGTGTAAATCGTCGATTGTTATTTATTTTTACTATTTATGTCTGCAGCATATTGTACTTGGGTTCGAGATGTTTTATCACTATAATACACGTCGTTTTTTCCCTTTACAGGAACCGGTACATTATCCTTTGATGACTTTTGTACGTTGGCGTCGAGATTTATGACCGAGGAGGAAGAGGACTCCGAAGCAATCAAAACTGAACTCAGAGAAGCTTTTCGGCTATACGACAAAGAAGGTGAGAATAATGGAAATACTTGCTTGCTACACACCCATATAATATTACCTATATAGGAATGGCGCAATGGCGGATGGTGGTTACTATAACCTAAGTTGAAATTTATTAAAATTTTAATATTAAAAGTTGATAATTTGCATACAGGAAACGGCTACATCACCACTGAAGTGTTGAGAGAAATATTGTCTGAACTCGACAACAACATGTCCGACGAAGAACTGGATCAGATGATCGATGAAATCGACGCGGACGGATCCGGTACTGTAGACTTTGACGGTAAGTTATGCACATATAAAACTATACATTATACGATTTTGCAATTGACCGGCCGAGATGGATGTTAGTGACTTTTTAATTATCCCGTATAGTATTAATCATAATATACACATAGGAGGTACCAATCTTGATATATTATTTTAATTATAATACAGAACACACCATAACAGCGGCAGTGTGACAAAATATACGCGTGGCGGAGTATTGCATATTATTTTAACGCAGTCGCATGAACTTATAATAATGTGTAGTGGTAATTTCGTAAAGAAACTGTCGAAACGCGCTCTGAATGGGTTTAAGTAGGTACAAGGAGCAAAAAAAAAAATTTCTTTCGAGTGCACATTATTACGAAATCGTCGTTAACGCCTCCAGGGATCAAAAAGGTTGGCATGCAGATGACGTCGTCTCCCCGTTGCGTTATCATTTCGACCGCGGTAAACATATCATTGGTTTAGGGGACCTGTCAGACGTGGAGTGGAAACGATGATTATTTTTATACCCAGGTGAATGTGTGATATCAGTGTGTTATTAAAAACAGCTAAAACAGTTTATCAACGATGGCTTCCTGCTACATAACTTTCGAAACGCTGATAATCATTATAATATGGGCGGTATAATTATTATTCGCCGTCGATCAATTACGATCGTTTCGATCGCAGCACAACACGGTAACATGGCAGACCCTGTGGGGTCCGATATATAATAATATGACGTGTTATGTTTGTGTCCGTCCGTCTGTCACGATGATTAATAATTTATCGGATTTTAAAATGAATTCAAGCGGCTGCGGCGTGTGCACCATCGACTGATTAATAATAATAATAACGAAAACAACAATAATCTGGCGGCAATGGGCGGTTGGAGGCAGCTGCAGTTACAGCAGACACTATAGGCATCTATAATAGGTCCATCATACACTCGGTGGTTGTCGTGCACTAAACGGCGAGAAGTGAACGCAAGTGTGACGAAGCTAAAAAATGTATTACTATTATTATATATTTTTCATTTCAATCGAACCAGAGGACGTTATAATTACGTGAAAAATTGTAGGTCTTCGCGACGTGCCGTGACGCGTCTTGTTAGCAAACATCATCGAGCCAGCAAACGTGTTAATATTATGTGTTTCTAGATGCGATCCCTCTCTCGGCGCAAAAAAAAAAAATACAAAAATATTTACCCTCCTCCCCGAAGACGGCGATGCATGTACCCGGGGCATCGCGTATTCGCGTTTCTCATAATATTGAGACATGTACACTCATCAAGTCGACAAAAAAAAAATCGACTCGAATAAGAGTAGTTCGACTATCTCTCTTTTTTTATAAACAGTTAATAAGTAGATAGCTATATACTATTATTATTTTATAGTTTATCATACCTATAATAATAACGACACAAATAATAATATAGTAATGGTCAATAGGTGTTCTATAAGACGAATTCGGTTGCGCAAAACCGTTTAAAATTTTTTTTTTCGGTAGCTTGTTCCGTTATTGCGTTCGTTGTTTGGATATGTCTATATAATTTATTAGTCAAGTATCGTTTTATTAGCAAACGATTCTTAAATTCGTTGTTGTGCAAGGCGTTTTTACTAGAGTAAGTTATTATTATTACAACTTTCTCGTGCCGTGCATTATATATTTCCCTGGAAATTTCACTTCGAAAAATCAATCGTTTTGGAACTCATATAATATTGAAGTTATGCCTACCCAGCCTAGTGTATAGGAAAAAATACTTTTAAAAAGTATTTGTGAATTAATTATAGGTATATGTATTTTTTATCACACTGTTACATATTTTGATCCAGTAAAGCCCAGTTTGAGGTGTTTTTGACGCTAAGTTGGTTTCAGTTATAGTATATACAACTAATTATTAATTTTAATTTGTAATGCTATAAACATTATAATATGCATAGTCTAATAAGACTATAAGTTGTAGAATTTTGAAACTTGTTAATTGTAAGTTTGTTACACTATTATTAATTATTAATAACATTTATACTTACCTATATATCCTATTTTCTAAAACCTATTTTAGCACCCATATTAAAAATACTGATTAAGATGTACATTTTTAAAAATACGTATTGGAACACAATTCTCAAATACTTTACAACTCTAATCCTTGGCCGGACAGACCCTCGAAACGACCCTTTTAGGCTTAGCAGTATAATATTGTCAAGTGTATTATGTATATTTGCCCTTATTGGGATGATAATGTCTATACATAGCTTATACGTAATTATTCAAAGTGATCTGTAATAGAATAAACTTTTTTTTTCAGAATTCATGGAGGTGATGACTGGTTAATGCGAAAATGTTATAAGAGTTATCAACATTATAAAATCAAACAAACGCAGCACTTTTTGAAAAAAGTAACATTTAATAATGTTTCCTTAATTTTTTGTTTTTTTTTTTTTACGTTAAGTAAAGTTTGTATGGACGTAACGCAGTGTTTACACTTTGCACAATATACGAGAGCTCCGGCTGATTTAATGCATTAGAGTTATAATGTATTAATATCCACTATAATTAAAATATCTAATATTCTATCAAACTGATTAGCTATTTTGTTCCCTTAAATCGTATTTTTTCAATCATACATTGTTGCAGTATGCTTATTTATTTCAAGTACATATATAACTAGGTTTACTATATTATTAAAATAAAGAAAATCACAGTAAAACGTTATTGGACACAAATTCAAACATAGCAATTATTTATTTAAAAACAAATACTGCATTTGTCCAAAACAGTGTTGTAATAATGCAATAAATATTTAATAAAATAAGTAATAACAACCATAATAATATGATCTTATCTAAAGTTATCAAAAAATAACAGTATATCAACTTAATAATGGCTGTTTACGATTTCCATTTTGCGTGTACACAGTGTTATTCACCGAACATGCTTACCTTCATTTTTAATTTAATAATGAATTTATTCAAATTCTGATTTTTGGTTTTTTTAAATTACTTCAAGATCATATATATGTATATATATATATATTAACTATTGAGATTTTTCGTACTACTTAAGAAGTGTCCTGCAGAAGTACTAACTTCTGTTTTTCAAATGAAAACACCATATTTTTACAGTCAATTATTTACCTAATAATTTTACTGAAAATTCTTATGTATCTAATTCAAAAGCCGAACGAGTAGTTTTCAGATGTTAAAATGTTTATATCGAGGATAATAGTACTTAAAAATAGTATAAAATTGATAGATTAATTTAAATTAATGAAAAAAAAACTGTTATTCGCATAGCCCCTGGATCTCCTAAGCCCATAATAGTACCTTTTAGTACCCGAAATTAAATAACTTAAAAAATTACTAGTTTGAATTTGGAATTTAATACGCCAATATTTTTAGACAAATTAAGTGCCAAATAATTTATAGTAAGTAGGAAGGTTCTCATTTAAAAAATTAAACTTTGCATCACCAAAAGACACTTCTTAAGTACCTTTTACAAATAATCTGAAGAATTTTAAAATATGGTCTAAAGGTGAATAATAGAAAAAATCTTATTAAGACGACTTACGGTATATTTAAAAAAATTTATACCAGAATTCGAATAAATTCATTATTAAACGAAAAAAAGGGGGCGAGCATGATTGGTAATCACCCTGTGTAGCTTTATTGGCTGTAATTATCAGATAATCATAATAACATGACTGTACCGCAAGTAAGGTGTCGACAAGACAAATAATATTATTCTTTGAATAATATAAATACTGAAGTTAAATACTTTACGGTAGGTACCTACTCGTAATTCGTAATGTTTTTTTTTAAAAATTAATTTAATACTAATGTAAAACTACGTTGCCGCATGCACGTACCTACCGAAATGAGGTATTACTATATTAGGTCGATTCAATTCAAGTAATTGTATAGTGACTACTAACATCAAATTAAATGTACAAGCATTCGGATTGTCTTAAGGCTTATACTTATAGCAGTTACTTAAGAGAAATTTTAAATTCTATTATACATGCAAATAAAAATAATATATATAGTCGTACCTACTTACAAGTTACAACCATTAAAACGATAAAGTTAAAAATATGTAATTAGAGCACAAAACAAAACATGATCTGATTGTATAATATTATACTACTTTTTGCACAATACCTACTAAATTCAAAATAATAATTACAATGAAAATACAAATAATTCTTTATTAGTGTTGATAACCAGTGTATAACAAAATAAGTGGTTAATTTATTGTCTTACAATAATAAGTAAAAAAGTCGATATTATGCATTATAAAGTGGTATGGACAGATGGTCCACGGTCGGCAGTGAAAATCAATTGGTTACTTATTCACGTTTGTGTTTGAAAAAGATTTTAGTTTTTTTCCTAGTCGCAAGTACCAGGGCTGAAAACGGGTTAAGATTAATTTTTTTCAGATAAAAGAGATTGGCTTAAATTTTACATTTCGTTTCATGGTTTTAAATGAAACATGAAAACCCATTATTTTAATGTTGGTTAATGTGGTTACTCCGCCACCCAGGTCACAAGCACAACTCCAAACTAGTTCTGATTCCATAATAATACCAATAATTTGTATCTATATACTTTATAATGTTATTAAGTAGTATAGTTTGTACACAATCCAAACGCGTTTATATAATTCAAATCCAATCACATATTTTATAGATTATTGTAGAAGCGATGATGTTCCCTACCAGTTTTGTAAACAATATAATAATATAAATTAAAAACACATTTAATGGAGTGTTAATGTATTATATTTTCTTGTTAAATATTCTTAATATTTTAACTTGACTTGTTGTTAAAAAAATTGACTCCTGAAATAATCCAAAATAAGTAAGTTAAATTGTCTTTAATTGTAGAATAATATAAATTTAAGTAAGTACATTATTTTTGGTTTATTTACAATTAGCGTAGTCAAAGTTTACTTTTTTAGAATCTATGACTTACGGAGCGATGAATTACCTTGCATAATAAAAAGCTCAAAATATTTTGAGCTATTCATAGACATATGTCAAATATTTGACATTTTTGATTTTTTTTTTCTTTCGATATTAATAAGACATTTTTCGCTCACTTCTTAACATTTAGAATGATTGTATGCTATGCGCCTATTGTAACCTAAACTTACAGCATAGACCTCATTACTATAAATAGCAAAATAAATTACTATAGTAATTAATAGCAATATATTTACAATATGATAATGGGCTGACAGACCGTCTCAGCTCAGAATTGTTTTTCGTATGCAATAATTTATCATTGGATTCAAATTTAACACATTCATTACCCAGTGACCTACTCAATGACGAAGTACACTCGACTCCTACTGTACAACAGAGCGGTTACCTACTTTCCCCCTCCCCTATTTTTTTTTTTATTGATTTCGAAAAATACATAGGTGGCTAACATCATTAGTTACAATTTGATTTCGTGACAGTGTTGATCAAATAATTACAATATTAATATGCGGCTGGAAGAGTATAAATAATTTAGAGGAAAAATAAAAATGTTGAATATAATTTTAAATTGGTACATTTTTTTGATTTTTATGGTAAATATTAGATTTTTTGTTGGATAAGTTGATAGTTTTTAGAAATTGTATGCGTTCACGGTGTCAAGGCTTAGGTTGATAGGTTTAGGTTTAGTTTTTCGGTTTGGTGTGGAACTATTAATTATTCTTCTTGTGAATAATATAATGCGAATCCGTTTTCGAGTTATTATTAATATTCATATTATAATGTACATTCTATTCATACGGTATGATCATTCTATTATTTAAACTATTATAACATCGTTTTATCACATGTAAATTATATTTCTATTGTTTATGAAACATTGAAAAATCTGTTCATTCATTCTATTTACTGTTGGTACTAACTATCTTTGTTCAAATTGCAAACTCATATTTAATTTGATCGTTTGTACATGTATTCTTTTTATACGTATGTTACGAACGTTGGCTTATTTGAGTCTAATTTATGATCCATCCACTCTATTTTATTTTGTAATTACACAATTTATTTTATGATCATTACTGCTTTTTATCGTTTGCAACGTTCAAATCTGTATGAAAATTAGTTTTATAATTTAACTTAATATCTGCAATAAAAGTATTATGTAATTGTTATTTATCGTTTAATTGAAGTTTAATTTATTTTAAATTCTAATTTCCACATACAACAAGTAGCTCGGCCAATAATTCAAAGACAAAAGAGAGAGCACCCACATTTTTATGTTACAATTGTTTATGAAATACGCAATATACACATTTTATTCATTGAACTTATCGATATAATATGTGGATACAGTACTGTATTATACCGCAAGTGATTGATTTAAACAAAAAATGATGTCAATACCTATACTTATTGATGGTGTTAGCTATTATATAATATCCAACATATTTTAAATTTAAATTCTTTTACAGCATGTTTGAAAGATTATTGAGATGTTTTCACGATTACTATCCTCTTCGGTGCTCACTCTGATTATGTCAATTAATTCGATTATTTAACACGTACAATTAATTACATTTACATATTGTTTATGTAATATGTTGACACAAAGCCTATTATATTTTCATAATGCTTACATATTATGGTTGTTGTTTATACGTTTATGCATTATAATATGTACTTACGTATTACAGTTAAAAATTATGATTCCTTATTAATAATAATGAAACCGGCGCGATGACTATACTGGAAATTCGATTTAATTAAAGCATTGAATGACCACATTATAATAACGCTTTTGTTTATAAGTTAACACAATACGATCGGTATTCAATTAAAATTTGACATAATGTACTTAAACAAAGCATTTAAACATAAGCAAATTGAATAAAATATTTGTGTGTAAATGCATTATTTCAACGAAAATATATAAGTAACTACCATTAAATTAAAATTGATTAATATTAACAAGAAATTATTATAATGGTTGCATTAAATAATATAGTCTAAGCCCTCAAGTTCTGTTTCAACTTGTCTATTTAAATTTAGAATTAAATATGATTTGAATTTATTGGTGTTACTGGATTAACAACGTGAGGTATAACAGGCATGTCCTCATTTGAAAAACATAAGTTTGTATCGCCGCAGGACCCTGCAGTACAAACAAATCTCATGAATTTGAAAAAATAGTTTTTAAGTATACATTTAAAAGCTCCATAAATTCAATATTAAAAAAGAAAATTGGGTGCTCGGCCAAACACTATGTACAGTGTCTACACGTATTTTATCAACACATATCGCATATTAATAGTTGGTAGTACTAGTAATTAGAAACCCTGTCGGAATCCATGTGAGACCCAAGTACCCGACTGTAGTCGTGTCATTCCAATAAGTTTAACATTTTAATCTCGGCGACCCTAAATCGAATCCATCGAAAATATATTCACTGATGATATGAATGCGCGGGAAGCGTATCGTCGGAATTTCGACATTTAGCCGCAAAAGGCGAAACCGACGAGTCCTTGAACTGAGGTGTCAGTGGCGTTTAGTATTACTACAGCCGCCTGCTGTAGCCGGACCGGCGCGGCGGCGGACCTTGATGATAATATATTATTATTATTTTGGCTAACTGGGCCAGTGTAAACAATACGTGTTGGACACTGTGTACGAAGATCACTTCGGGCGAAAATCCGGTGCTCCACATAATAATAATAATAATAATAATACGACGTCGGCGACGACGGCGGGCACTACGCCGCGACACTGCACCGGCATAATACCATTATTATTTATATTGTGTTGTATCATAATAATAATAATAATAATAATGATAATGTGTATGTGCGTGTATAATATACCTACATCATTCCCGGTGTATTGTTTTAAGTCGCAGACGCCCCCGCCGGGTGCAATCCGAAAGATATAATTTTGCGCAAGTCACATCACCGCTACACATAATATCGTATTATAATATGGCCTACGCGTCCTTGACCAACGATATAATATGGTCCGTATTTTGTTGCTTTTCTTTTTTTTACTTTGTTACTTTTTTGTTTCATCCATATTTACTCGACGTTTTATCCGCAACAATAATCAGGTGCGTTATTATGATGTTGTGTTATGTACGTACAAGGCTGGGCGTACTGGACGCCGTACTGTTTTTGACTAACGAATGTATATAGGTGTACAGCAAAATTAATTCCACTTGGGAAAAATCGAAATCGTGGCGTCTGGGTCAGTATGAGAGTTTAAACACCTTTCACCCGAATTTTAGGTGGAAGATATTTTCGAGATTAAATCGTAGGTATGTTTTTTTGTAAAATATTTTTCAACAAAGAACGGTTACTGCAATGGCCAGTATAATTTATTTTTGAGAGTCACAAAATATATATTATTACAAAAACAAAAAGTAAAAAACTGTAACTTTTTTATTGTAGACTATATTTTACAAAAAAGATATACAGCTATCTCGAAAATATTCTCTCTTCAAACTTGGCAATAGTGTGTTTAACTTGTTTAAGCTCCAATATTAACCTAGACGCAGCAATTTTGATTTTGTCAGTGAAATTGTACTATATCGTTCAATATTTATTTCATATTACCCAGCCACGATACTGGTACCACGTGCTCTTTTTATGTGTGTTACTCAATCATTTTCCCATAACCGTTATAACATAACTATAAGGTAGTAGAGTAGTATGATTTCTAGTGATAATAAAAACTACATTTTAAAACTTTTGACTTAGCTTTTATTTTTTTACTTTCGGTCAAATTACAAATAGAAATTTTCATTAATTGGATTTTCATTTTGAGAAACGTGTCTTTTCCAAATCTAAAAATGTTTTATCATTTTAATTATTTTCAGTTGTGCTTTAACAGCTTTATTAATAAGTTTGAAATATTGCTATTCGATCACAATGACACCATTCAATTTTTTTATTCCAAATTTATTTTAGATAATGATTTTTTCACTCTTATAGATTGTTCGGTTGTACACACGTTTTGCCACAGTCGATTAGTAATAATATAAAGATCCATAACTTTAAAAACAATTTAAGTGAAAAAATTCCAAAAATCATATTTTGAATAACTGCATTATTGAAGAAAAAAGGAGTTATGTGTGTTTGGTGAACCAGCCTATATATTATTATGATTTAGATTTTTGATAATTATTACACTAATTAGATATTAAATGTTTTTCTTAAAAATCTATTGTTGAATATATAAATTAATCGAGAAAAAATAAAACATTTTTAACCATACATATACATAGTCAAATTCATGTCAGTACACATGCAATGTATTGCCTTTACAAATTTAGGCCTAACTAAAGTATTAGCTGCATCAATAATAATGGTCAATAATAGGTTGGAAACAAGTTATTGACGGTTACCAATTCGGTAAGACAACATAAATGTATGCAAAAATACTACTATACATTTTTTTACTCAGTGCACTAAATTGCTACATTGTATTTTACAGATACATTTTGGGGGTAAGTATTATATTCATTTTACAAACGAAAAGTTTGTTCTATCTCTCTAGAAATGGATAAATGAAATATGAATCACAAAAATATAAATATAATGTATATAAATAAAATAAAATATAATGTATAATGTATATATTATTATTATAATTCGGTAATTTTCATGCGAGTATAACTACTATATCAGAGGTAAATATAACAATTATCGTTTTCTAATGAAATTTTTTACTTTGAAGATTATCAAATTCAACAATGAACATAGGTATTATATTATTTGAAATAAAAACGATAGGTTCCTATACCTATGAAACAAATAATTGTATAGAAGTTTTAATCGAAATCATTTTACCATGGCGTGAGTGCGTGAGTGTTAAAATATAGGAGTGTAGGACTAAATATTTTTTTAAACTTTAAGTAAATGGTATTTTTATGTAATCATAAATAACCTACTCAAAAATTTAAAGATTTAAGTGCAAAACAAAGAAATTAATAACGTTGGATAAGGTTAGAAAGTTTGAATATTATAATACGATTGCGATTTGCGATTTGCGATTAATGGTGATACTGGTTTTAAAATTAAATATAAATACAAATATATATTTATTTAATTTTAAGATTTTAAATATACACTTAAATCTTTAAATATTTGAGTAGTTATTTATATCTATATACAAATACCATTTACTTAATACTTATACAGTTAATTAGTCCATTTACATATTTTAATGTAATTCAATTTTCAGTTAGTCGTTAGTCATTAGTAGATAGCACACAATATAGTAACATAGTAACGCTAATTACTGTGCTTTTGAGACTTATATTACTATACAGAACTATTCTTTTAAAGATAAACACTCTTTTTCTCGGAATATGAACATTATAAGGGATTATTTTCTTTTACATATTTGTATGTAAATACAAAAAGCAGAATATTATACTTGTTAACATTTTATGAGAATTCCAGTGTATAAAAAAAACTGTCGAGTAGGTAACCGTTTTGTTGTAGTCGTATTGGTACCTCATCATTGAGTAGGCAACTGTAATGGATAAGTTAAATTTGAATTCAATGATAAATCTTTGTACACTGTGCGAAATAATTCCGAGCATAGACTGTCTGACTTTTACGACGACTATTTTCATAAAAACTAAAAGGATTAAAATGTCAACAAATGTTCGTAATATTTTTTTCGTTTTTCCCATTTTGTTTAAAAAGTACTAATAAATGTAATCAAATTGCAAACTACATCAATTTTGGTACCAGAAACCTGCATAGAAGTTGAAAATCTTTTTTCTACTTTAAAAAGTGACTTCAGAGTTCAGAGTTACAGACACACAATATGTACCTACACAAGAAAATTACTTAAATTAAGTAAATCATGTCGAGCAACAATCTGTAATTATTATTATAATAATATCAACGACGTATGTATATTCTAATTTCTAACCTCGTACAGTCACATAACACAAATATTATTATTGCCTATTACTTATATTAGGCAATCTCCTAATTCTCTGCAATAAGTATGTGTTTGTACGGTAAATCTGCATGTTATTTAATTTTTGTTCCACATTAACTGATATACACGTAACTATTAAACATCTTGTTTATATTGATAAAATGTAGCTAATCAATTAAAATGTGTAAATTGTCCAACAGCCATGAGAGGGACCCTCGTTTCAGTACCTATTTCAAGGGTGGCAGTACCATGGAAAACAGCTATTTTACTATTTAAACTATAATAACTAGTATCAATAAGATATTATATAAATATATTATAAATTTTAATATTCGGTCCTCGTTAGTGTAATGTGCAGAGGGATTCAATATCCAGATATAATATGATACCATGTCACAACTACTCACAATAATATATATTATGACATAACCGCATATACGTAGGTAATACTAGGTATTATCAATATAATTACATAAACGACAAGCTTAATACCTACTTATAAAAATACCTACTAATAATATTTCCGATTCTTGTGACCTAGTTATTCTCGTTTTTCCATTTCATAGGTATATCCAATATTCACGCTCACCAATGCCTATGATATCACCAAGGAATATATTTTTTTGACCAAAAACCTAGAAAATTAAATACCCTAGGTATACAGTGTCCGGTATAATATTTATAGGTAGGTACCTACCTATATTCGATATTCCGTAAGCCATCGATATCCGCAGAGTGGTAGAGGTAACTCTTGTGGGGTGTGCCGGTGTCAGCTCGGGTTACATAATTTACCACGATCACCAACTGGCAATAATGAACATTGTACTCCGCACGTTTATTTCATTACTATTATTGTTATTATTACTATTTTTTATTTTCTGAAACACCCACAGACGTGTATCGAAACGCAATTATCGGCACACGTAATCCACGGCGAAAATCTATACACCTAATAATATATTGTATATATATTATTATACAGCTACCTCCTATAGTCCTATGTGTGTACGTCCTTTTAATTGAACGAATTCTCATGAGCCTTTGACTTACGTAAACAAATCGTATTAATTCCGTCTTGTTACACTCATATACGTACCTATATATAATATATATATTGTATATAAAGCGGTATGTGCACCAGGCATCTGCAGTATTATATAGTGTTAGATTGCGTGTGTTCGCCGTAACTATCCGCACACGAATGACACGTGAATATTTCGGTTACGTAACTCAATCATGATAATAATAATAATAATAATAATAATAAAAATAATATTACCTACATAATATAATAATATTATATAGGTACATAACGAGAATAGTATGTGCGTACGTCGATTGGTTTTCGCGGGCGTCCGAATACACGAGATTTTATGTTTATTTCTTTTTTTTTCCTGCCCCGGCCAAAACGCATATTGCATAAATCAAATTAAATTTAAGACAATACGCAAGAATAATGCCCGTTCGATATAATATAATGAACGAGTCGTTCGGAATTCGGTAATTTTGTTCTTTCTTTCTTTGACGCAATATTATATACGCGCGCTGTCACTACCTATATCATACTATTATGTGCATAGTTATAGTAATAGTAGGCGGGTAGGTAGATAGGTGGGTAGGTGTAGGTATAGATACTCCACGCTCAGGATCCTGCAACAATTGCGCGCAACAATATACACGAAAAGTATTAAGAACAATAATAACAATAATACTAGTAATAGGATATAATATTATTTATGAGTATCTCGCTCCAGACGTTTTTAAGTATTTTTTTATACTATCAATCTAGGGCGTAATATTACATGTGCACGAGTACTAAATTAAATGCAACACGTTGAAACCTATACACACGTATCGATGATCGAACAATGAAAAGTTAAGACTTTATAACTAATTGTTCGTAATAATAATATAAAGAAAACGGTTACGACCAGTCCCAGGGGGCCAGCGAGTTTTCTCGTTGTAATCAGCATAGCTCGTTATTCACTCTTTAGTTCGTTGTATACGAGTGGACATAACTACTCGCCATAATCGGAAAGCGGGAAAATATCAACAGAACAGACGATTCTACTTGAGTTATAATCCAAGTTTATTGCTATACTCCTCTCGTCAAATAATTACAAATTAAATTATTAATACAATATAATATATATAATATAATATATCATCACTTGAATTTAATTTCCTGAAAATAAACCTTGATCGAACTTTGCTCCATAAAATATATTTTAGTGTCAACAGAAGGTTCTAATAAAATCAAAGCTTTTTCCTAACATCTTTGTCGTTTTTTATGTAGTCAATTTTTTTTAAGAGTCATCGTTGCAGCACGAGCTTCGGATATTGACGGTATAGTTCCAAAATCATCATCAGGTTCGACAGAAATATCATCCTGAACCACTTATTCGCTTTGAGTTATCAGGAGTCAAGACTATGTCGAAACCATCTAGATCTGATTCAAGAATTTCACAACAAAATTCATCATCTTCGTAACCTGGCCATACGTCGTCGTGACACTTGGAACACACCGCCGTTGACTCACCCGCCATCTTGCCGAAACCAATGTTGTGCCGTTGGCGGAAGCTCAGAATCCAAGATGCAGAGCACTTGAAATCCTCCATCTTCAATCCTTCAGCCAGCTGTTCAGTTTTTACTTTCAACATGGGACCACTAACGGGCACGTTCGCCAATCGTTGTTTTTTGAACCACGCAAGCACAGCTTCTTCGAGGTCGATGTGCTGCGCAGTCCGCAACTGTTTGGTCCGAAGTGACGTGTTCTCAAACATCGTTTTCAACGAATCCCGTCTGCTCCATATGGTGGAAATCGTCGACGACGAGGCGCTAAATTCTTTGGCGATTGCGTCGGTTCCCTCGCCGTTCTCCAACCGCCGTATTATACCGATTTTTTCGTCTAACGTAATCTGACGACGCAACATGATCGGAAGTTTTCACACTACTGACTACCGACATTCAACTCTCGATCATTACGAACTCGAAAACACCAGAACTCGCCGATACGTGTCATATATAGAATACACGCATTATACACATCCATATCTGCACTGTAAAAAGATAATGATTCGTTCGTAATAATGCTCGGTGTATTTTGCCCGTTGTCGATATCTCGTTCTAGCTTTACTAGTCTTGTAAACGTATAATATATTATATTTTAATGTACAATCTGTACATTACGGACTCGTGCCGGGACCCAGAGCGTTTTGCTCGTTCTGTAATAGCAATATCTTTTCCGAATACCAATGATCATCGAAGTAATATCTATACTGCAGTATATATATATAGGTACAACACAATATGAGTATATCATACGAAAGATATAAAGTGTACAGTATACACCACGATGGCGGTGATTCGCAAAGAGTGCTGACTCTCATTTTTCTCTGTAATAATGAATGTATTAAAATTCTGGTTTTTGGAATTTTTAAGTGTGTAAGTATTACTCAAAAAAAGAAGAATGTTTTCAATTGATAATATATTTCTATACCAGTTAAGAAACGCACGGTGGCGCGATACAGTTTTTGGTTTTCAAATGACAATCACTCTTTTTTTTCTGTAAAATGTTAATTTGATGAATCTTTTGAAAATGTCGGTGTATCGAAATTCGAGCAAGTAAATACTTAGTTTTTGAGTTTAAATAACTTAACCTACGAATATATATGTCCATTATTTAATGTGTTTAGAAGATGTGGGCGTGCTTTGATGATTTTAAAACTTTAACAACAATTAATGGTTATAAAAAAGTATTGATCCATCTATATTTTATAATTTGTAAAAACATTTGAATGTAGATATACACACTATATTCAATGTTACATAATCTGTTTTTGATACATATGAAACCATTTTTAAGGACTATTATTCCTAGTAGGTACAATATATGTTTATACATATTGATTACTCAGAAACTATTCGTCCCAGTTTTGATTTAGAAAAAATAATTAACTTAAAATAATTTATGCCTACCTAGTCAAAAAAAAAGAAGTTTGTATCGACACATTACACATGGTGTACAAATCTAAATAATGATTACGAAATTCAGAAAATTAGAATTTGAGTAAATTCATTGTACAAGAAAAATGGGGTTCTCGGTGAATCACAATATATATATATTATACTATAGAGAGGGCACACAAATCGTATGACAGTTTAGTTTGACCCGCACGTATATGGCAGATATTTTATTTACCATAATATGTGTTTTATATTTAAATGTATATATCATACTTGAAGTGAAAATGAATAAATAATATCACCATGTGATTTTCCGAGATTTTAAACATTAAACATAACACGTAGGTAGTACCTACGTATAAATGTATGATAATAAAAAACCTGTCCTCGTGACACGCTATATACTTTATACACAGACGGCTGGTATACAATTCTAACATTTTTTTTTTCTTTTAAATCTAATTTTATACTTACTGAAACTTTTCTCGCACAGCGCTGTTGCAGTGTATAATTTCTATCCAAGTCGTGATGGCCGCACGAAACCATATAATATATACCTATAGGTGTAATTATATCAAGTCCATAAGTATAGACACATATTAATAATTATACGTGAGTAGTGCCTTTTAATGTATTTGTCAAACAACAGCCCTCCGCGTCCAATTACAGCCCTGCCCGATTTTAATACGACAATATTATAAGGAATACGGTCGTTGTAGAGCAAAAATTTTCGTCCATCGTAAATAAATTATGCCGTGTCCGGGTTACTTAATCTTATTACTAGCAAGTACGCGTGCTCTGACACGGTGGCGTCGGCGTTTACACGATTATTATACAAGTTTTGGCGAGGCAAATATGGTAATACGCTTCAAAGAGCCGATAAATAAATACGACGCAATTCGCACCTTTCTATTAACGAACAAATGCGCTCATATTGTTATTCAAATTGTTTTAGGTACTGTTTGTTCTCTGACTACCTACCAATAGTTTTGAATCTTTTATATTTTGCACGCAATCCAATAATAATAATAATAATGTGATGCACCATTAACATAATATTATAACATCTCTCCATTGCTCGCACAGACTCCGAAGCCGAAGCACATCAAACGAAAACTTCAATATGATAACTAATAACTACTATAACCCAAATTACTAAACCTATCGGACTGTTTGCACCCAACGCTATAATTGTTTTGACTTATAAACTCAATAGGCAGTTGTTCTTGAACAAAATAAAAACTATATTATAATAACTAATAACTACCTATTATATTATTTATAATATTTTTACTTATTAATTTGATGATATTGTTCTCGTGTAAAATTAAAAGTTTACAAAATTCAGTGTATGTTGGAACGTTTGAATATTCAATAAGAATACAATCTCACGATTTTATAGAATAAAATAATAGATAGATACAAGAATATATCAGAAATAACTAAACATTTATCAACGCTGAGTTAAAAATGGCTATGATGTAACATACTAAATATTTAGTCGATATTAATTGTGTTTAGTTAAACATTTAATAATAAAACGCTTTAAAGATAATATAATATATATTAAAAGAATGCACATAATTTTTATCAACATAAAATAACATAGTAATAATATGGTTTAATATTAATTCGTCCACAATACGAGTCCGTTGTCACAAATAAATCACAGAGTAGCAAAAATCGAAAATGGCATCGAATTCAGTATTATGTCCACAAGAAATTCTGTCATCATCGAAACAAATTGTTAAGTTTTAAATTTACAAAAATTTCACTCATACCGCAGACATGTTTTCAATATCCCAAATACCTATACTGCAGGGACACTAGACACTTCGATAGTGTGTTTTGTAGTTATATCATTTTATTCGACGTAATGCTGTTTGTATTTTATCAGTTGAGAATTTCGTTATTTCTTTACAAATGATGTATATAATATTAATAATAATAATAAATTTATAATTTATTTTCATTCGAATTGACAATGCGTGCGCTGTCTATTATCATAAAAGTCGGAATTCTCCATTGTTATTTCACGATATTCTTTATAGAAAAAACGTTTACGAGTAAATATCTTTCTACTTTTTAAAGTGGTTTTAATGCACACAAAGAATACGTCATATATTTTATCAATAGTAGTGTATACATACATACTATGTAGTGAGGTACATATTATAAATAGCGAAATATTTGAAATTATAAATGTATATACTATTGTTTATGACTTCGTGCTACATAATGTTGTTATTTGTAATATGGTATACAGGTATGTTCAACGTACAGGACGTCCAGGTACCAACCTGCAGAGTGAAAAACAAATTGTGAACGATTAAACTTAGACCATAATATAAATGTGGTCGTGCTTATCTTTATTTTACGCATTGTATGATATGATATACTAAAAGTTAATAAGTCATTGATTTACAACAACAATTGATCCGCTATATATCTTAGACAAATTCATAGTTGTCATTAAATGTGCAAAACATGATTCGTGTCTTTAAAAATTATCGATTAGATTAGACCTTCTGACTTTATCTGTTGTACAGGCATTTTATTATTTATTTCTGATTTACATAATACGCAAGTAAATATTTACTCAACTATGAACATCGATCCAAGACTAAATTATGGTTCTCGTAATTCTGATATCTTTAATTTTGCCTATAACCTGACGATTTAAACATTCGAATTTCAAGTGCAGATTCATCGGAGTCTGCGAGTGATACTATATTCGTGTGTTTTTCTATCTCAGCAGTTTCTATTGTTTACAATATTATTCCTATTTTTTCCAAATTCTCAAATTTACTATGCATAATATTATATTGTGTAATGTGGATGGATCTTAATTGAGTATTTTTATTAAAATTACATTCGTGAATAAATACTGTTTAAAATAAAAATCTTAATATAAGTATTAAAAGGTAGACTTGATAGCTAAGTCATTTATAATGATATACTATACCTGTATTATAAAACATGTCTTCTCATCAATACTTATGACAATTGAACAAAGAATCATATTATCGTCTTCAGCGATGAGATTGTTTACTTAGTTTCATTAATAACGTCACCAAATACATTTCTCGATGTCATTAATTGAATTCCACGAACTTGAATCTTTTTTTCTGTAAAGACTTTCACTTTTTTCATTCAATCATCCAATTTCTCTTCTTGCTGTTTAAAACGAAAAACACACATGGTACTAAAAATAACTGCATTTTATTCTTGATTTTAATTCTTTTAATGTCATATTTTGTACATGACACTAATGAATGGTTTAAGCCTAATGATTTGAATCGAATAGGTATGTATGCTGAACATAAAATTCGTATTTTACTCTTCATAACAAAATTAATTGTTTTGAATAATATAAAAGAAGAAGATAATATTACTCACTGTAATTTATGTGATATAATTTTATAAGATTCGATATCTTGAACTTGAAAAACATAACTTTGTTCTCAGTTAATGTTTTAAATTTTAATCTTTGGGTACCTACGTATAATGCTTAGTCGTCCAAGAACACAATTAATTACATTTTTGTATTTAAGATTTATAATAATATTATTGGGATCATGTGCTAAAGTGTACAATAATTAAAAGTCAAAAAAGAAAATATAAATTTGCAAAAGTTTGAGATTTTAATAACAGATAAATATAAAATTTCAAATTCTCTGTTAATCAATAATTATTTTTAAATTGCTAAACATGGAACACGACGTGTTTGGGAATGCCCTCTTGTCAAAATCTTCGCGTTCCAAAAATGGTTGACCTCATATACCTGCGGCTATCATGGTTCTCTGTACGTTTGTTTCGAGAAAATTAACAACTTGTTTAAGATCAGTTTTTAATTACAAACTTGTTGCTTTCGTATTTTTAATTTTTTTTAAATTCGATTTTGATGCAAGAATCCAAAATAATGTTTCACGCATAACGGCGATGTCAGTAATATATGACAACCAAATAGATAGCTATAGCTCTCTTTTTTAAACTATTCTCTGATCAATTTAGAGTGTTCTGACCTGCAAAATCACAACATAATCTCAGTATTAAATAATTCAATTCGATTTTACCTTATCAGTCTGAGTGTTGATTTAATCGGTTATGAAATATAAGTTTCGTACTTTACAATCCTCGGCACACGATACATAAACATAATCACTTTTGATTCCTTATATCTATGTTTATTTTTCCGATAAAATATTAAATATTAATTTTAACTACTAATCAACTGCTTAAAAAATCATTCCCAAAATTTAGTCAGGTCAACAGTCAATATAAAATCAAAATGCGTTGTAAGATATATTTTGAAAATATTAACGTTTGATATATGTAAAACATTAGATGACAAATAGTTTTTATTTCATTTTGGAATTAAATTTAGATAATTAAAAACATATTTAACAATTTATAACTTCATTAATTGTAATGGCCCATTAGTAAGTGTATATTACAACTCATATAAACGTATATTATATTTCAATAATGTGCAAAAACATTTCACAGTTTAAAAGGTAAGTTATAAATTATTTCCAATCAGTAAATAACAGATTAAAAAAAAAAAATCTTAATTTAGTATTATTTAGTTGTTATTTTATCTTCTAAATAGCCGCGTGTAATGGCGGGATTTCAAAATATTATACTAACTTTTATTCGATAATATTATTATGTATTTATGTAGGTAGGTAAACCTGTAATTTTTTTTTAGTATGTAATCACGAATCATTTTGAGTATGAATTATTATTTATTTGTATAGCATACGCTATATTGCTATAATAATCTAAAAATAATCAATTTAAGATTGGTGTTCAAGATTGTTTTATTTAGAGCTGACTCTAGTATTAAAAGATATTAACTAAAAGAAAAAACAGTGTAAAATTATTGTTAATTCAAATCCTGAGTTTAATATTATACATAGTACACGTGTTCTGAGCTCAGGTTAAACTTCCTATATCTAAGGGTAAATAATTGTTGATGTTATATTACTTTGTATAAAAATAGTTTCTATTAACTGTCATAATAATCATAATATTATCGTTGTCTTGCGAAGGAATAGATCTCAACTTTTATAAAAAAATCAATTCATATTTTAAATCGATCGGCACTGCGCAGTGAAGAATGTATGGAATATTTCCGAGTATTATTATAGGCTTATAGGTCAGAACAATAATAGGTGTCACTGTCTTGTGTACGTGTCTGTTTTACCTTATTCAATTTGTAGCATTGAATATCGTTGTTTTTTTTTACAACTCGACCACGACACACGTCCCACGCAGAGACACTCTAAACATTTTAATCTATCCGGACAATCTCAAATTATCTCTGACATAATAATTATATTATCAACTGAAAACTTCTCGAAGTATCGTAGGTACATAATATAATGACCCACAATAAGTGTACTTGCGTCATTCATGAACTCGAATAGGTGTAAGTCGACAGTTACAAATTAATTATTATGCGGAAAAAGGTTATTAAGATAAATTTGTACATACACAAGTAGTTCAAGACTTGTAGTTGACTTTGATTTACTTTCCTCAATTTGGGTGTCCGCCATACAATGTATATGTAAATAATCTGTGAGTTTTCAATTTATTAAACAGTAATTAATTGTTCGTAAATTTTTTCTTTTTGCTGCACAATAATGCGATGCGTTGTACCCACCTACGTATTTCTGAAGAACATGACAAATAACATCGACAGGACTTAAAGGCAGTACTAAATTGTTTGATTTTACTTAGACCGTTGAGCACGCAGAAAAACATCACTATATATTCACTCTGCTATCTACTGTTTGTACGATATTTTTTTATCTTTACTGTTTATCCTTTGTATTTCAAATGCAGTCAAGCGCGAGCGTATATGTAAACGGTTTTCATGGATATGATGTTCGATATAAAAATAAACAAATAACTAAACATAACTTATGTATACATCACGAATCCACGTGTAAGTACTCCACGTTATAATATAATATTTTTGTAGACTATCAGAGCATACGCATCCCAGAATAACAAATATAAATTAATTGGCATAGGTACCTATTATGTGTCGAGAATGTGAACCGGCGACGTGAACCAGAATTTTTTATGATGGGTTCGGTTTGCAGTTGGTTGGCGTATATTATAATATATAATACGCCGATGTTTTTTATAATTCGATTTGGTTTTTGTCAAAACTTTTTCAGATACATATTGACGTGAGTATACTTTCTAGTTAAAATATTTTAATATATTTAATGGTTAGAACAAATTATTCAACATCAATCGTCGTCCGTTCGATCGAACGAAATATTACGCAAGTTATTATCATATTATACGTAGGTATATTAGGTATAATATTATAAACACGATTTCAATGCTCTAGTGCAGTACCTAAGTATTTTACTGTTATATTTCGGTCAAACGAAACGAAAACATAATATTACAAGAAACAGTATACTGTGCTCGAAATATACGAAAGATTATAAAATAATATAGCCGGATAACCGTCGTATGTATCCCATTTTTACAGTTAGATTAGTAGTCGAAGATTTTCCATCACGTTTCTGAACATATGCAGCAAAAGTATACTCAATTAAAATCAAAAATAACGTACAAAAATTCTAGATCGGATCTCATATTAGCACTTACTTATTATTTCACTTGTGTGCCTCCGTTACGTAGCTGAAACATGTAACTTTCTAAGTAGAATAATACGATTACGGCGTTAACACTATCTGAACGGTGTAAGTCGAACTGAAATAATGAGTTCGTTTTCATTTTTATCTTGATGTTTTTTCGTTCACATACTGTAGCAGGCATCGTTATAAAAAAAAAAAAAAAATGTGAGTACTACCGTTTTAATAACAGTCATCATAATGATAAACGAAGGAAATTGCATCATATCATACATACCTATGTGACACCAGAGATGTTAAACGATTTTATATAGCCGTATACATAATATATCTTTGAAACGGTGTTTAAATATGTATACCTGTGGACATACATCATCGTGCCGTCGTGCGTTGTACATTGCACTGTATGTAAATTAAAACGTAGGTACCTTATTAATTATATCGATTCAAATAACATACAATGTGAATTTAACACTGCTGCACGTTTTGCAGCAAGTGCAATATTATGAGTGTTATTATATTATATAGGTAGGCATGTAGGTAGGTAGGTAGATATAGTAGGTGTACAATGTGGTTCCCAGTCTTGTATGTCATTATTATAATTATTATTATGTCGCGTCTCATTAATATAATAATTTTCTATAATAACGATGTCATGGAGTTCACAACGAAAATAACGCCACTGCAGCTGAAATGCACTCAGCAATCGCGTGCATCACAACTGCACTCTCGAAAGTTTAAAGTTTCATATTATGAACTGCACTACACTTTCACATGTGCGATTTACACACATTATGCATCATAATATTTATTGAGTGCAGCGTGCAGCCACAGTTCGTTCGACTGTGTTAGAAAACAAATTAGTGATTTTCGTATACTTAAAACGAAATCTTTATCTAACGTATTCTAATGGACATCGTAATTGTTATAATAATATTGTAGTAAGTCACTCGATCATAGCGAAGAATCCTCGAAATGCATACATTTCGTACGCCCGTGCGATTAGCGAAACCGTTCGATCACTTTTACGATCTATTCTTAGTAAACTGGATTTTCGGGAAAAAATAACACAGACTTCTACAGCAATTATTTCAAATGTCACAGCAACTTGTCGTCGCAGAATAGGTTTACGATATATGAGCGAGAAGAGAGAAGGAAAAAACGCGTTTCCTCTTAAAAAAAAAAAATTGAAAATAACGAGCTGAAACATATTATACAGCCCGAAGTATTTTAATAAAATGTGTAGATCACCTGATCACGATAAGTTAGTACGCATATTTTTAAAATTTATATGTGTCACTTACTTATTTTGTATCCGCAATGACTTACAAATTGAAATGAGTTTCTTTTTCTTAGAAACATTTTTACTAACCTAACTAGTGAGTGATAATTTGTAATTTGTTTATATTCATCATGTGTATATTGTAAAATAACAATAATATGTATCAAAGTAAGGATATTATCATCATTGTATCTTTCGTTTATAACTAAATGGACTTTTGATTTAAAAAATATTACCCTTCTTACTGTTTGCTGTCTCTTCTAACTGTGATCGTGGCATAGATGTACCTATGTCCTATATGGATATATATCGACAAGTGTTAGGTTACACTTACAATTACGCTACTGCAATGGATGTGTTAAATTTCAATTCAATAAATTGACTAATCATCGTATACGAAAAACGATTATCTACGGAGATGATCATTTTTTCGAAAACACCGCTAATCAGCAATTATTTAAATAAAAATATTACAATTTTAAGAAATGTTGGTAATGTATTTTCCGATTATTTTTAAAAATACTGAAAAAATCCTACTTTTGACACACCGAATACAAACTTGATCCAATTTCTACTTAAACCACTCTCAGAGTTAATAATTGGAAAAAACTTTTCTACTAGAAAAAGTGTCTTCAGACACGAAAAAACACACAATATAGGACAATCAATACAATCAATACAATATTCATCACTCCGAGACTAAGCTAGTCTAAAATAGCAAAATACAAATTTTTCATATAACAGTAAAACTGTTTTTAGAATAACGTAGGTATGCTTGTGCTGACTATTGCCTATGAAAATCATGATTAATAAACAAAAGCTATGAATAAATATTGTTGTTTACAGAATTTTTAAAATAAAGCCAATCTCTGTAAAGTGTTTGTTAATCTCTTAAATATACAAATCCCATTTAACTAGGTGGGCAGAATATTAACCACAAATAAACTTGTGCAATGTATTTTTTTTGATGTGGTTAAAGAGGTTAATAACGATTACATTTGTTGCAAAACGTTAGCTTAATAATACACAGATTGACACTAGCGTGTAGTATGATTAGGTTAATGAGACATTCCCGCTTGAATATAACTAAGTAACTATATTTATTTGAATTGATATAATATAGGTATTTTAAAGTATTATATTTTACTCAATTATATAATAATAGTAATAATATGTTACTTTTCTTCGGTAATTTAAGTAAAAAAAGTTTAGATTTTATTTACACGTTTATTTTATCTCACTCTCACGCCTATATATTTATGATAGTTTCACATTTTAAATTCTTTGCAGTTGCGATGCATATACCTATACATAATGTAATATAAACATTTATCAAACTTGTATTAACATGTTATATTATGTGGAAACAAAATAAATTTAACAAGAAAAATTCTTTGCCCGGTTATAAATTACAAATTACAAAAATTTCTGATTGTCATTAGGCATTATACTCGGTATAATCATAGTGCGCTTATCATATTTTATGATCAATTTTTGGGCAGTAAACCTGCGTCTCTATTAGTATAATCGATTTCAAATAGAACGTATTTAGTCATTCATTTTCCCAAAACGTATGAGGGAAATACTATAAAACTTAATCGTCAAGATCTTGTTTAAGACCTAATGCTTGAGTAAATATATTCACTAATATTTTGATTCGATGGTCACGATAGTATTGATTGGAATCTTACATATTATATATATATATATTACTCGTAACAAGTCAGTTATTTCCATCGCATGCAACTGCAATAACATACCAGGTAGGTAGGTCAATATAATTACTATACTATTATTAAACTAACATAAGTAAATCAATTTCGATTTTTAATCGATTCTTAACACTTGACCCGGTCGAAACAAAAACGATAATATAATAGAATGATATTATCAATTCGCCCGGTGACGGAAGTATTCGAAATTGCATTTATATTTTTTCTCCGATACAATACTTGTAAAATATTAGGCACAGCAGCTAAGTTGCGGTTTTCTGCGAGATTCTATGTAAGGTCCCTACAGTACAATGTGTGGCAACGGTGACGACTATATGGTGTTTCGCAAACACATTCGCGCTAATGACGTGAGTTGCTGAAACACACAAATGTTTGTATATGTATATTATTATTATTTGATTGCCACGACCAAAGACCGTAAAAACATTATGACAAGGCGCATTATCTATGGCCGTGTATAATAATAATAATAATAATAATAATAATATATAGGTACGACGAGCGGCGACGACCTGCCAAGCCAACGGCGACCGACTCTATCCTCGACGCACTTTGCGTATATTATATTAAAATGTTATGGTTGTACGCATAAACTACAGCGACTAGACCCGTCAAGTCTCCGTGCGGCTGCAGCTCTGTGCGGTCGGCAAACGCGAGCTCCCAAGTCCTAATTCGATTTGAAAACCGAAACCGATTCGTCCTTCGGCCGCCATTGTTTTTCGATTAATTGCATTATTAAACGAAACGCCATGCAATTAAACACATCGCATAATATTACGCGTCTATACGCACTATATGCTCTAATGTTATTGTGGCATATTTAGGTAGGTACACATCACCGTACTTGCCCACGTGTGTACAAGACGTGTCTATCCGCCGAAAAGCATTTGATAATATCAAATAATAATAATAATAATAATAATGATAATAATGTAATGCGTAACGCGTTTACCTACTTGTATTATGTCCGTGAAAAAATTAAAGAACAGAATCGGTAAACTTTCTCTGAAAACATATAATAGTATAATATTACATTAACGTCCAATTAAGTTAATTAAACACGCATTGCTTGTAGTATACGCGGCGGGTATGTAGGTACATATACGGTTTTTCCCCTATCTACGCTTTCCCCACGACTTCTGCAGCGACCACCCGACGGATTTTCGAATCGTTTCTCTCCTTTTCGGACGCATATTCGTCGTCGTATACACGCTTGGCTATATAATACACTGACGAGTGACGACAGACACGCTGCTGGCATCCAAAGGGTGATATTATTATTATTATTATTATTATTATTATGTATCCACCTGGGTAATTATGACGATAGAAGTCAAAGGTCACATAGTTATGACACATGACACGACATCGAGGCACACATCAAAACGCACTATATGTGAATTATAATACGAACTCGGTGAAAAAAAAAACCAGTCGGACAAAAATGATACCCATATATTATACCTATATAGGTAGGCGCACGGTTTTAGGCAAGAACAATTAGGTACCTGTACCATAGGCGGGTACAGGTTATGTAATTATTAATTATTATCGTTTCGTGCGTGTATCGTATCATGAGCGAGAGTGTGATTTGCTCACACGGAAACAGATGACGTCGTCCGGGCGGTAATTATTGTATTTTTATATTACACAGAAAACTATCAAAACAATAACGCGACTTGGTTTACGATAACACGCGTTATAATAGTTATAACTCGGCAAAAATGACTCCTGCGACCGTGGTAGCTGTACCATTGTAGTTGCAGAGGTATACTGCAGCAGGAAGCGGCTTTCATCAATTCCGTATAACATGCGTTATGGCCCATATAACAATAACTAACAAGGTTTATAATGAATAAATATGTAACATGTGTACAATAATATTATATATATATATATGTATAATAGGTATTATATTATGTTCTTGCAGCGTCTGGATACCTTCGTGTGTAACGTGTTACACATAACTACTATCCCGCACACACGCCGCGGTTACGTTTAATGCATAAATAATAATATCATTATTAATGTAGGTACATAAATAATATGATCGTTATACACACATTACATATTATTACTGTATGTGTGTGTGTGTGTGTGTGTGTGTGTGTGTGTGTGTGTGTGTGTGTGACAGGCTGATACTTTTATCACTTGACAGTAATTTTCCGGGTAAATGTATAATGATATGTTCTTGTGAACACTTTTTTTCTTACATCATTTAAAGATTGTGACAAAAAAATTTAATTCAATTTTTTTTCAAGTGAAAACATATACATTCTAAAACAGAATATTTTTTTGAACATTTGCAAATATTTTCAAATATGATATTAAAATTAAAAACATAACCACAGAAGTTATAATAACCCGGTAATTGTATAGTTATGAGCATTTTTATTTTAGGTGAGCTGAGTGGCACGGAGCTAGTACCCTCCAAAAATTTAGTCCACTGACTAGTAGCTACTACATCACTAATCTAAATTTTAAATATTCTCAGGTCAACTATAAAAATATTTTGATTTCAAACAATAAGAGATGTATGTTTCCACTTACAATTAATTTAGAAAAATGATAACTACAGAAAACTGAAAAACCTAGTTTACTTTTTAAAATGTTGTGTTGTAATGTCTATTTAAGCAATGTAAAAACACATCAATTTACCGAGCAAATGACTATTTAGTGATAAAAAAATCACCATTCACCGCGTTCACGTGCCTAGATAGATGTACGTGCGATGTTTTATTTATTATTTCACCGATTTCGTCAAAAAATATTATATCAAGGGCGCACTCAAGTGACCATTGTAATATTGCATAGGCACAGCAGTGACGTTTTCTCAGGGCTCGAGCTCATTTTTGACGTTTCGGTCTGTCTCAGACAATCGTTCATCTTTTTATTTCAACATTTTTCGATTTTTCGATTATTCGTGGTTTTCGTTTTTTTTTATTTATAACAATGCATATTTCTATCGGTTTAGATTATTGTTATTTGTCGTTTGTCAATAAACCTTATGAATTCATACTTACTAGAATTTGAAATGTGTATTGAATAATGAAATACGTCAAATTATAAATATGTCAAAGACAACGAACACGTTTATTCTCTCACTTTGAAGGAAAAAATGATATTTTATGATAATATAATATATTCTATATAATTTTTAAAAGTATCTCGGAAAATGCATTCTCATTTCTCCTTAAAGAAAAAATATCTTCAGCCTTATGTGCCTGGCACTGAAATAAATTAAAAATATGACATAGTAATTACCTACGTACCTAATATTATTATCCCTAATATTCTAAAGTTTTTTTTTAATTTTAAAATCTTACGTCGTAATTTTGGTTTTTCTCTCTTTTTAAATAAATTGTTTTTTTGTTTTATGGTTATATTTACCAATTATTTATTATTTGAATATTTTGTGTTTATTTTATGATCTTGTTACATGCAGTCATTTTACTTTACAATTTCGTTATCATTTTTTAATACTTCTTTTTTGTAATACTTTTCAGTAAAATTATTATTTAATAAGAATTTCTTCAAAAGCAGCGTGTTGATTTTTTTTTATAAAATTAATGTACATTCAAAGAACCCAAATCGTAAAATGCGAATTGTATTTACCAATCTAAGCCAACTTTATGAGAATTTTAATAAATATATACGAATATGATTGTATAGTAATTATTTATTTTAGTATTGAGTTTAAACAAAAAGTTTTGCGAATATACTCGTCCCTGTAATATTATTAAATATTTAGTATTTAGATCCAAGCGTTTAAAACAAAAACAAGAATTATTGAAAATAAAATGAAAAATAATTACAATAATTATTCATTGTATTGCTCCAAATTTCAAACAACTACCTATATTATGTTGATGATTATTTATTTGAATTGATGTTTAAAGAACTTTTGATGTATTATTTTATGATAATATCTAATTGTAGTACAAATTAGAATATTTTCTTTTAACACTTAGGTATTAAGAATTTATACAGTCTGTAAAAACATAAATTGCAATAGGCATAATCTTATGTGAGATAGAGCTTAATGAATGTATATTCAGAATAATGAAACAAAAAAGAGACATGCATCAGATTGGAATGTAAAGTATGTTTGGCCTTTGGAGACACATAATAGAGAGAGGGACTTCGGTTTTCATACGACGTGTGACTATAGATAGTCCTAGTCGAATATAACATTTTATTTTTAAATCATTATAGCAACGATTGCAATCATCAAAACATTTTTCTTACAGTCGACCATAACTAAAGGTTAACTCGTTTTAAATTTAATAGAGTCATCTTAACACGGAATTTCTTAATCAGTATAAAAATAATAATCTATCTAATCGTTATTAAATAAACATTATGATATCATTTTTCTAGGCGGACACAGTTAATTTTCTATTTTTAATTTTTATATAATAAGCCGTTTAGCATTGACTTAGTAAAGATAAACTAAAAAAAAAATATTCTATATTCTTTACAAATATATAGTGAAATGATAATGTATATTCATAAACGTATATTTATGTAATTATGTACCTTCTATTATAATATATAATCTAGACATCTATTAGATAATAGCATTATAATACTTCAATATGATATTTTACAACAGTTATTATATTTGTATACGTTGTACTTATGACGTCATACCTAAGTATAATTCAAAATAACTTGGGATACAACAGACTGTATTTATTATACTATGGATATTATACATCCAGACTTTACGAGAAACTTTGTAATATACTTAATCAATATTATTTGTATTATTTTCTGTGTATTCATATTATTTAATTTGTATGTAAATTATTTATAGTAGATATTTATACTCAACAGTCAACACTATACTAAATAAAAACACTTTTTAAACAAGGCATGGCACTTTTGGATTAAGCTTTAAACTATTAATTACATTTAACTATTAAGCTGATAATCCCTTTAAAGTTTATACTATGCAAAATGGTTGATCCAGTAGGGTCATAGACTTCATAAGTAACATTTTTTTTTTATAGAAGTGGCCTAATAAGTGGTTCGATATAAGTTCAACAATTTTTTTCCGATTTCTGTTCGAATTATGAGGACCACCCTGGCGTATAATATTGCACACACCGTGTTTTTCCACCCATACTTGAGTACCGCGTAAACTAGAGAACTTTTAATTTTACAGACATTATTCGAGAAACCGATTTTTTAGATTTGCATGGAAGTACCAATATTATTATTTATTGTGACCTACGAACACGCGAATCGCAGACACAGACAACATCTTATGAACGCATAATATAATATAACTTATATATTATTACAAAATATGCAGCAGGAACATTATATTATTGTGTATTTTATCCACGGACAATCTACGGCGGCCTGACAGAAGAGATAATATAACAATATTATACTCTCATTTTAAATTTCGTCACTGCAGGTCAATAATGTACGCACCTGAATTCTTACCTTGAACTCATATTCTAAAATTCTCAAAGCGCGATATTGCTCTCGTTTCTGTCGTGGATAAATCACATCATAAGATACCATTGTTTTATTATTTAAAGAAATGTCAGTCACAATATATCATAATACATTAAACACGATTTCGTATGAATCCCATGAATATATTATAATTATAATTTTACAATTTTATCCTGGGAATAATGACCGCGGTCTTACTATTATTTCATGCTAATAACATTATGATATTGCGTACAACAGTTATAGATCAAATGTTTTACTTCGCGGACCTTACCTACCTCAATATTTATGCAATTTTTAATATTTTTGATTATTGTATTATTTTAATTACTCGCAGAGTACTGTGGAGTAAAAATATTATGGAAACGTTCCGTCTTCATTTTACAGATTTTTTACCAAATGAAATACGCGTTCCTCGCCACCATTATTATGGATGGACATCAAAATAATATTGGCCGTCGGCTATTGGCATCGCATTACAATATTGATAACCATGCAATAATAACATAATAGCGGATTATAAATTATTGTAAACTTTTCCATTATTTAAAATATTAAATTGCGTATAGGTTAGGTGGATTGATATATACTTTAATTGCATTTATTTTATGATGTTCACACGATTTGTGTATAGGTGTTTGCGTATCGTTATTTTTTGTGTAGTCTAGCTGCAATAAAGTAGTAACTGTGAACGAAGCTAAACAGCTTAACTGCAGCTCTTCCATTAAAACAAATTTAACTATATGATGTAAGCCAATCCAATAGATATTTATATCGTTAAACATTTTACCTACCTAAAATACATAGTCGTTTCTCTAGAACCTAAAGGCACCCACTTAAAATAAATAGTTTATTTTTAATTTTAAACATTATTATTTTATAATATTACAACAACAATGCAGTTTAAGGTTTGTGCCATTAATTACTAGCTCCATGACGTCAATTATTGAATTAGATTAGATTCAACGGTGTTTAACAGTACCTACACTAGTAATAAGATTTATAAAATTGATTATAATATTAAAGTAGCAACAATCGTATATACCTAAGTCCTAAATAATATGATTTTGTTCAGAAATGTATACAAATCTGAGAATTGCATGGTATTTTAATTTATGCGTCAAACGTGTAATTATATTTATATACAATATATAACGGAATAATAAGTCGCATCAAGAGTAATATTATGTGCAAAGGTATTTGTAACTTCCAAATATGGTCCTGGTCAACTTAATTGCTTTACGTCTATACTCTATATACCTATCATGGTGTACTCGAGCGGTGTTATTTTAAAATGAGTTTTTATAATAATTACGTCAACGTTAAAATTCCCATGACACCGCATAGTCAGTTCGATCACTTTTTTTTTGAAATGAAAATAAGTAATAAAAAGACGTGATGTAAAAAAAAATTGCCTTAACAAGGTTAGCAATCTAAATTATTATTAGGAATTGACCAGATATAGATCGACGTTACGATCTACCGATAGGGACTATAATATGTAATAATAATATAAAATGTAACACAAACGACAAACGTCGTTTATTTTTCATTGACGTGCATAGCATTGAGCCGTAGGTACGATCTGTCAATTGTCACGTTCGTTTTATAAATTTTTTATTTTATTTTTACTATTTTGACTTTTTTTCTCGTCTATTTTCACTCATTAAAATGAATGAGCTTCACACTGACGTTATGAAGAATATAAATAAATTATACCGACCTGTGGCATACCATTAATAATGTTGGACACACAAGGTTTCAACAGCAGTTACATAGTTATACGGCTCATTCGAGTATATCATTGATATAATTTCATACAGACAACTCGCGGGGTAACAATTATTACGATCGTTTGTCGGATACATTTTAATACTATATTATACGCACTAAGTAGAAGGTTTATTACACAAAATTGTAATTCGTACAGTTTAATGCTGCGGCCATAATAATTACAAGTTTTGTAAAAGACTGTTCCTCAAATTGTGTTAGACGTGACTCGCTCAGCCCTGACTGGAAAATTTAATTATTGACATAAAATATTATCTAGACCCATAAATCTACATTATTTTAAGATACGCATTTAAATATAATATAGTTTTTGCTTTAGTTTTCTTTATACTAAAATCGTAAAAAACTTTTGTTGTATCGGCCTTCAGATTTCACAATTATAATAAATCAAGTATAGATATATCAGAATAATCAGATAATAAATCAATTTAAATTTTGATATTTCCTACTATAAATCTGAAAAACGTTTGGTTCAAAACAGTTTTGCCACGCAAATGTCCACAGACACATGGTTTATTGAATTTAATATATCTCTCCTAGACTATTAAAAATTTGTTATATTATGATGAATGCGATTAGAAATTGATTATACAACCCAGAGTCAGTGGCCTACCTAGACGGGAAAGGACCCTGGGGCAGTAAATAAACTAGACCCTATGACTAATATTATCTTTTTAAAAATTCGAAACGTACACGTACTAAGCATTTCCTCACTTTGCACTATGATATTAATTAATTTTACCATTGGCCATAGAGCAACTAAAATATTTAATACTGACGGCTGTTGCAAAAAAAAAAAATTGACTCTTAAAAATATAACTTGTGTGCAATTCTCAAAGTATATAATATAAAAAAAACCGGTACAGTTATCATACGGTTTACTACCCCAACTAGGTGTGATAATAGAGCTATGTTGTTTTTCCATCATTCCGATCAGTTTCCTAAAAATATTAGTAGGTACCTACTTGAGACTGGTGTTGACTTAACGTGACCAGTGTTTCTCTGTCCTCGACCTCTATTCTAACCTATAGTTAGAACCCGGACGACGTAGGTAGATACCTATACACAGATTATATGAACATTTTATTGTTTTAATTATTTTCCATATTATAATCTGCGGTATACATAAGTCTATAGTACGTGATGCGTGCATTGACCGTACAATTATGGTATTAAATATTTTACTTTTTATTCATACTCGATCAATAATAAACGTTTCAAAGAATTATACATGCGTGGATTATGCGTTTCGTGACAAAATTGAAACATAACAGGATTAATAATAATCGAAACAAATTTTACCCACTTCACAGATATAGCCTACTTTTAATAGTTCAAGGCAAATAATGTTTGTCATTTACAGAGCATTGTTTGCGAAATCGTATTCAGCAATTTTTAACACATTGCATGCCTGCAAAGTTAAACACTCCTTAAATACCCGCAGTTATAATATTTTAGTAGCCATTTTGACTGCGCTTAAACACCGCGGGAGTAAAGTATCAAGGTAAATCGATTGGTCATTATATTATAGCGGTACACTTAAATCTTATCTTTTGTTCTTTAGCCACGATGATAGTGTTGTACATTATCTTTATTAGCTGTTTTAAAAACACATAATCTGTTTAAGGATTTTTCCAATGATCATATAGACATATAGTATATCTGAGGGCGATTCGAGTTCTAAAATATATTATATTACAACGATATAGTTTTTTTTTTTAAATTTCTGTGAGAACGCGATTTCGTGATTATCATGAAGTTTGTCATCGCGCATTAATTTAATTTATAATAGTACACTAAAGTCCTCGAAAATTGTTGAATACTTTAATCTATATAATATTATTATATGTAGCTAACGTGGAATGTGGAGGCTGATTCAGTTGTATTATACTCATGTTCCGTTCACAGAAGTCTCGCGCTGGCAGGTCAGTGAGGTCATCGAGGCGGCCGAAGGTGTCTGGTGCAATATAGAAAATAGACGCTTCCATTTTTGTTGCAGCTGGTCTTATTAAAAAGTTGATATATAAATATTAGTAATATTACAGTAGGTAGATAGGTACATCTCAACAATCTCACTATTATCGAGTTTTAATGTATTTTTTTTTCTTTTTATTAAATAGAAAATTTAGAATCTGTAGCATACTATGTACAATAAGCGAATAGTATAAATGATGGAGAATCATCAGAAACCTCAATTTTATTGTTTTAAAAATGTTAACTGTGCCTAATTGTTAATTTACAGTTCAGCGTTCAAATTTAAAAACTAGTGGCCAAAAACGAACGATTATTTTATTATACCCACCTTAAAAACTATAAGACTAGTGTTAAAAATTAAAACACCAAACAAAACTCTCCGTGTTGCAAGCGTCAACTGTGCTAATAATATTATGTACAATGTATATTTCTAAATCGTTTGTTTATTATTCTCTCACAGTATATGATATCAGTTGCTTACTCTACTTACTTGAATTTTTCAAATATATCTCATTGACTCAATTCTGTCACAATATTCACTATAATATCTTAATATCGGACGATGGGTTTTCTATTACAATTAAATTCGATAATAATATTTTCCAACAA
The DNA here is from genome assembly GCF_001856785.1 of Myzus persicae. Lineage (NCBI taxonomy): Eukaryota > Metazoa > Arthropoda > Insecta > Hemiptera > Aphididae > Myzus > Myzus persicae. Next base: position 113,643 of record NW_019103912.1, read on the forward strand.
TATTAATAACTAATAAGAGAAGAGTACACATAAATAGTTTGGAATTTTCATCATTAGTTTACTTTAATATTGTAAATCGATAGCGGCAGATGAATCATTATTGCTTTAAATCGTAGTCATTACTTTTAAAAACAATTAATTTAGAAAATAGAAAGGTATTCGTAAAAATAAGTGCCCAAGTCGTAGGAAACTATTCATTAATAACTGGTTATAACTACAATGAATAAGTTCCGATGTTCGTGAAACGAATCCATTTTGAAAATATACTATGAATTACGATCGTATCTCCAAGCTAAACGTGATACGAGTCGTAATTAATAATAATATAAATCAAGAAATATTTGTAATCATCCGGTATTAAAATGTCATGTAAATACACTCATCCATTCTATGATATTCATAGCGTTGTATTATTATTGAAGCAAATTGTAGGTATCTATACAGGAAAGAAACATTGTACACAGTGAGAAAACATCGATAATTTATTTTTATGAATGTTCTTACTCTGTAGTCTGTACCTATACAAAAATAATAGTAGATACCACTTGTATACATTTAAAAATGATTGGAACAGGTATAACATTTTTTTTTTTGAAATTGTATGAATCTAGAAATTCAGGAATTACAAGTAGGTACCCACAACGAATTCATTAAGCTTGCATATTATGCCTACTTAATACTTATAGATATCAATAATTAATGTCAAGTTTCAAAATACCCTTAAGGCTCAGACATTTTAATTGGAACCGGTAAATTTTGATCCCGAAAACGCAATAATGTGCAATAATTATAACCGCGATCGTAAAATGTCTTAAAAAAGTTGTATAATTTTACGATTACGTGATATTGTATAATATATGTAACAGCCATATAAGGAACGACCGCGGTAGGTATTTATTTTTGTTACTAATGACTGGGTTGTAGACCTCATTCGATTTGAATCCCATACATATATATTGTCAGTGTAAATGGATTTCGTATTACACTACATTAAGTTAAATACATGATTTTGGTATAACTCAACCGACAATTAATATATATATATATATATTATTAATACATATATGCAAATATGATTTATGACGTTTTAATTAATTATTTGAAATTAATATGAATGGAATTGTATACTATGTGAAACTTGCATACTCAATACCAGCTATTATTAATATTTTACCGTCGTTTTGACATATTTTAAGATATAATAACACTGCGTTGAACACAAGTGCACAAGTGGAAACATAATTAATATAACATAATGACAAATTTGTTATCAAAATGTGATAGATTCGGTGTATAGAAATTATGAATTTATTGAACTATTAAATATTTTTAAACTTTGTATTTTTGTACTTAACTGTGTTTACCTACAAATTTAAGTTAAAGTACGTTCTCCGAATACTCCAATATATAATATTGTTAATACATGCATTTCAAATTTACTTGATTCACAATAATATAGGGTAGGCAGTAAATAAAATTACAAAATAATAAAAATAAAAGTATACATTTTGGGAGGTCCGCTACATAAGCACCACCATTTTCAAAACTCTCAAAAAAATTATACAAACCATTGTTTTCCGTTGTTACACATTTGTAATTCCAATATAATATGCGAAGTTTCTCGTAGTATATTATTAAATTGTTGTTAGAAATAAAAAAAAATGTCTACGTATTATGGAATGTGTTAAAAAAATATAATTAAAAAAAATTTTAATGGAATATTATACAAATTGGATATTTGGACGTCCGTCGAACGTCTTGGTTTACTCATCTTGGCATAAGAAACAGTTCTTTATCGTTTTCGTATATTACGAAACAGTTCACGTGGAAAACGATTCTAAGTGGGAATAAGTTTCTAATAATATTGTGTTTTTTTAAGATTCCACGTGAAGCGAAAAAACCTATTACTAGATTTGAAATGATGGTTTTTTTTATTCTCATTATTATATTTTTTGCGGACAACTTTTTTTCTGGAGGTAGTGCTCAAAAAGTTACATAATATGTAATCCCAATCAAAACAAATCTCAATAAGTCTCGTTGTACACTCCCTTTTAAAAGGTTATTTTTCGATTTTCGCAATACACTCAGTTAGTTATATTTTCGAACAGTCCGATTATATGGAAAAACTAACCGACAACCGTCGAAAAAAGTTAAAGAAATTCGTAGCCAGCCACCGTGATTTTCACTGTAAATTGTTTTTCCAATGCTCTTTATATTACCTATTGATTTCGGACAACGATGTGAACGAAGAGAATACCAGACAAGGTATCAGTTTATTGCCCATTTTTAGTGTTTTTGTTTAGATGTTTATAATACGAATTACTGTGATAACAAAACCATAGAATACAATTAATCAAAAGCTTAAAATTATAAAATACCTTTATAAAATGAATTAACATTAAAAAAATAATATTATAGTCTTGAAATTAATTAATTGTGCTGTAAAACAATTTTGCTAATTGTTGAGATAACAATCATACAATTTGAGAATATTAATTTATTTCCGAAACGAGTATATATTTTTTGATAATATTTATGAATTATGAGTAATCATAAGGGTATATAATATTAATACAATATTAATTTCGTAAATTATTCATCCAAATAAGACTATTTTTTTTAATTTAATTTATTTAATTATTTATTGAAATTTCATGGCAAAGCACATATTATATTAAATAAATTTTTTTTCCATTTCTAATAATTATGAGCATTAATAACTTAAACATATTATTAAAAATTTTATTTTTTTTTGCATGACGTTACTGACTTCAAAATATTAAACAATTATGCAATTTATTTTGTAATTTTGCACACTTAATAGTGTATAATTATTATGAAGTTATGTAGTGTGAATGTTGTAATAGATTGGTAATTTTAAGGTAGCATATATTTATTAGTTAAATGCGCACATGTTTTGTACATCAAGTTTTATAGATTCCTTTTCAAAAGCTGTCCTTATCATGCTTTATTGAGTTTATAAAATATGTCTATGTATCTGTTCTGAACTAATTCATAATAACATCAAATAAATGTATTTAAACATTTATTATGATTATAGAGTCCATCTTCCCTCATCTTATCAATGAGAGAAAAATAAACACAATAATGATTATTCTTATTAATTTCTAATTTCTGTTTGTTGATTTTTAATTTAAATTAAGTGTATTGGACATTGCAGGTATATCAATCGTATGGACTCTGTTTACAAATTACAAAAATAATATTTTTGTCCTTTGTCACAGTGAGTTTAATTAATAATATAACAATATAAATAAATAATGTGTGTAAATAGATACATAATGCATTTGATAGTAATAGTATAATACACTATTTAATAATTTATTATTATCTGTGCTGAGAAATATTTACAACAACCACTATCATTAATAATTATAATGAGCTGAATGATGAATAATAATTCGTTGATTGCGATTAAGGATTTTAAAATGTATAAAAAATAAAAAACAGAATTAAATCGTACTTATGAAATATGCAGTTTTTCATTGTAATGTATAATGTATATTAATTAAAAGTGCTAATACTATTAAAGTCTATAACATAAAGACAGTAAGGCACTATAGATATTGCCCTGTCTGATCTTATAGTAGTAATTCAAAAAATAAAGTTTACAGTATGTCATTTTATTAAAAATCCATCAGTGTAACTACTTAGCTACTGAGTTATGTGTATGATGTATGGTAATTTGATTGGGTTTCGATTTAATGAATTACTATATGTATACATGTAACAAAGGTACATTAACCAAATACTAAAAGGATTTTATGATATTGATCTTCTACTTATGTACCTACAACCTATAACCTGTATACGCAATACTTTCCAAAGTTTTTTTAATTGTTTATTTGTGTCCTTGATTTTTCACCATTTTTCTTTTTTATTAATTATACTGCGTTTTTTACGATGAAATATGAAATCAAACTTAATATCAAACATTCGTATGCAATTATTTCAAAATTCGGTTCATTAAAAAGTCACGACATTCTACAAAACTAGTAACGAATTGCATTACATTTCTTATATACTTAATTTGAGTACATATATACATTTATGATTGTTGTAATCACGATAAAGTCAAAACAAATTATTAGCTAGTAGAATTTCTGGTTCATAGATTGTCAAAACTATACTAGTCTAATCTACCTAAGTTGTAATTAATATGAAGGTAGTACATTTCACAAATATTGACAAATTTACTATTTATTTATTTATTTCTATATTAACTAAAGGTATACTTTTAATACCAGCCTGTGTATTGCAATAATACAATATGTTTAAAAGTAAACAATTTTTTCTACATGAAATAGCACAACTGTCCACTATATTAACTATTAAGTTAAAATAATAGGTATAAACTGCCTGAGGTTTTCAATTTTTTCCATGTGATCGTGTTCCTACAACTTGCGTCAACATTTTGAAAAACAGCACAAGTTTTGTGAAACCCTGAGGTTCCACGGAACACAGTTTAAAAAACGCTGATCCAAAGCATTTCGTGAGATTAAACTTGAACAATAAAAAAGAAGTGTAAAGCTCATATAATTTGAATATTGAAGTCAATATAACATATGAGATTAAATGGACACTTTATTATTGTATAGCAAGTTATAATTTGTAAAAAAAAATTTTGCCATTGAGGGATTCAAGTTAGAATGACTTGTTTTTGGTTAAAGAAGTGGCAATTATATCTATTGAGTATTAATTGTAAGTTGTACTTATGTTTTAAAAAATATAATTTGTTAATATAAGGCTGATAAAAATAACCAACTGTAAAAAAATATATTGGAATATTATTACCTAATAATAAATTATGCAATCCATAATTTTTCTTGCCTAGGTCAACTGTAATGATCGATTAGCCTTCTTGTAGGAAATGATTTAAAATGTATTCATAATATTGTTATCTGTTCAATTAAATTTAATTGAAAACATTTTGTTACCAAAAATCCGATTGCCGTTAATTATCTATAAATGTATTATTGTTCACCCAAATATGGATTACGTATGGTTTCAATATTATCAGAATAAAAATATATATCATGCATGATATTACATTTATATTATTATGTTACTATATACATGTTACTATATACAGCATTAAAGTGTAGTATTTAATAGTAGTTTTGTATGCACTATCCGTGTTAGTACATTTGGTGTAGTTAATACTTAACCCTACTATTAGTTTAATCGCATACATTTATAATCGGCCATCGGACAAGGATAATACGAATACCTAGTCCAAAATAATTACAGTGTATTTTAAAATCAAATATTTAAATTATTTATACGTGTAAACATATTATAAAGTTATCCATTTGGATTATTAAATGAACAACATTTAGGCGCGGGTTAGGGGTACCTGCATTTACCTAATACCTATACTTAGCCAATTTTTGACACGAGCAATGAACTAATATAGACTGCAAATTCAATGTTTAATTATTGGTTTTTTTAAGTAAAATGTTCACTGTCTACGTCTTATACATATATACATGCTACATTTTTATAAAGAGAATGTATTAACTGTACAAATTATTGATAAAAGAACCAGTTTTGAAAATATTGAAACTACATTTTTAAATTTGTAACCTTAGACCATCATCTTGGGTTGTATAATGTTGAGATATAAAATTACATTTTCTTATTTTTCAATTTAGTTTAAAGAGCCTTGAATAATGTAATTGCAATATTCATAATTTGATACTTTGTAATGTAATACTAATACATTAAAGTTTTCAGTTAACATTGATTTGAGAAATATAAAACGAAAATATTTAGAATTCGTTTTAAAAACAATTTGAACATTAAATACACATTAATCATACGTGCTATAATCCAGTATGTATTATTTGAAAAAAAAAAAATGTTAAAAACTATTTGCATCAATATATTTTGTTTTATAAACATTAGGTGATGGTTTGAAAAAGATTTGTTTTTGCCTTTTGAAACTTGATGCACACAAGTCATCAATAGAAGTTATAATCGATTAAATATGTTAACAAAAATTAAAAATATAACAAAAATGTATTAAATATGCAAACAAAAATGATATTCAAAATAAACTATAACTTGTTATTAGTTTAGTAATATATATATAAGTATATATAAGATAGTATTTTTAATAAAAAAAAAAACTATGGGATTAATAAAACTTGGTGGAAAACTGATTCGAAACACAAAAATAAATAATAATACGCAGCCGTGGCGTGTACATCAGTTTACAACAAAAACCTAGCATTATAAAAACGTTTTGTTTTAGGGAAAAAATTGGAGTTTTGATGATTTGCATAAAAATAAAAAATTTTCTTTAAATAATTAAGACAATTGCACATAAAAAATATCAAATAAGGATACGAATGATGAAATATGCACGTTTTTCTAAAACTGAAGTACTAATACATTTTCTCGAATTTATATTTGTAATTTGAACTTACGATCTTTGAAAATATTTAAATAAAATTAAATGTCCTTGCTATTTCTTGAATACCTACTGTATGTACTATAACACAATACTGAATATTTTATGCATCTACAATAATAATTATAGTATTTCTGAAATCTGTTCAAAATATAATAGACTGATTTGTAAAGGGGTAAAATTGTATTTCCCGTGGGTCTAATAATTATTATATTACGACGTTTTGAGACCACGTGACCCGTTGAAGGTTAACGCGAAAAGATTATTTTTGCATGGATGTTATAATATTATGAGAGATGTATGAATGGGCGTGTGTCGAAATAAGGCTGAAATGGCATGTGTACGTGGAAAGTCAAAGGTGACCGAAAATCTTGTCCGGGCGCACCTGTTATGATATTGTCAAGGTTCCATTATACAACCGTACCGTGACTGCCGTAAACCTTATGTTTACATACTACCTATATTGATTTAAAAATAATTCATCGGTTCCGTGAACGAGAAAATCCTCAGTCCGTATTTATAGATGTATATGAGTATAGTGTTCACCGTGTTATGACAAATGCCGGATAGAAACAGACTAAGACGCATTAACAAATTAATAGTTGCTTTTGAAAAACCCCGATTTTGAGTGGACGTCGTGAAGAATTCTCCAGAATATTATGCGAACTATATTGCATCGCTTCAAACATTTTTACATCGATTTTAATATTTTTCGTACTATTATTATCTGTAACGACATATTTGAATTAGGGGTTATCATAGATCTCATATTATTGTTCAGTTTTTAATAATCATGAAAACTAAAATATGTGTTTTTTTAAAAATCATGATAATAGTCGCCAGGTGGGAATACGAATCACGTCATCGAGAAAAACTTATAATCGCTTAATCCTTAACGCCTTTGATGCTCTGCAGCTCTCAACTTAAATGTGTTCACCACTATGTAATCCCTCACAAAAATAAATATCCTTGACATAATTCAAGGCACTTTCAAAAGAAAACATTAGAGTTGTGACAGTTGACTTAAATCTAGACACATATTATGGTTTCTATATATTGTCTATGTATAAGTTCATTTTATTCCAGTATTTTAAATATTTTTTAAAGCTGAAAACTGCTCAACCATGTATTCAACCTGAACTCCTATTAATATGGACATATTTTATTAATGCCAAGACTTTAAATTTAACAATTAATCTCAACAAATTATAGACTTTTATTTGTTGAACATTGAACAAAACAGTTTATATATTATGTGCTGTCATTACGAAACTATATTGTTTTAACTTGCATAGAATTGGCCGAATAAGAAGTCGTAGGTTGCTTTTAACATTGCATATACTGTGCTATTAATTTTTTAACATATTTAATGGTAATTTTTAAAACAATTACTATTGAAAAATGTATGAAACAAGAAAAAACATGACTTTGTAGGGGACATTGTAAATACAAGAATTTTAATGATCCAATAATAATTCATATCATGCAAAGAACCTTATTTCTTACAAAATATTTAGATCATGAATTTAGGGAGTGTCGATACACGATACATTATATTGTGTTCTATAACTTTTAAGTATAGGTATTAACAGTAATGAGGTAATCTAAATATTAAAACCCAAAATATATACCTTGAAACCAACGCAGTATTTAAAAAAAAAATTGTAACCTAATTATATAATATTATGTTAAATATTGATCACTGAATGTTATTATATTATTAAAAAATGTTCATGTGAAGTAAAAAATATTGTGGCTTGTACTGGTCAAACTACTGTGGGTACATGTAGTAAGAACTATTGGTATTATAAAACTTTAACCGTAGGTAGGTAAACTGTATACATTTTGACGTTGGTGTGTCAATATTTTTTAGAGAAATTATGAAACGGTGTAACTTTATAGTTTCCGATATCGTTCAATATTAGTTTAAATACATTATAATAATATTTAGGATAGTATTTACTATTTATTCTTTGTGAACAATTAGTTAATTTCTGTATCTCGTATGTCGATTAGTTCACGCAAGAGGGTACAAACTACAAATATAATAACTTTAATATTGTCCAAAACTCCACATATCTACTGAAATGTGACTACTATATTTTGTATCACTATTTTTAACTATACAGAATAAAAAAGATCCACTTCTCGATGTTTGTTGTTTAATCATTCAGCAACTGTTTTCTTCGTGAATGAAATTTGCTTAAGACAATTTATAGACGTAATATTATACTTATTAATATACTCTATAATACGAATCTTGAATAATATTAATTAAGTGATAAATCAAAGTATCCACCGATAGTTGTACATTAACAGTTTTTCTCACTCCAATAAACTTGGACCAATAAAACGATTGGATTTATGAGTACGCAGCAATTATGAATAGGGGTCACTGCCCACTGGTCGTTTCTATATTCACTAAAAACTGTAAAGTTATAAATTTCTCAAAACATATATCATATAATGTTATTTAAATTGAACACTTGATGTTTAAATTTAATAGATATCTTAAAACCATTTTTTTTTTTAATCTTGTTTTTATGTATTGTAATTTATGGAATGCTATCGTATATGAAAACATATACTTCGTACATATTTTGCCGTTATATATTTTCTGAAACTTACTTTCTTTTGATTTTTATGCTCTCAATTTTATATTTTAACACTGGCGTAATGTCATTAAATGTTGTGTTACGGTTTTTTTTTTATGAAAAATGCTTCATTATTTTGTTATTAAATAAGTTAAAATTTATTTAGAAAGTACAGAAAGAAATGTTATCAACTTTCATGGAATCAATACCCTATAATACAGGTGCTTGTCCACTTACACAATCATTCATCTTCTACAGCTTAAGTTTTATGACTTACATAAACATGTTATATAGGTATTATTTTGCACACTTAATGGAAATTAATTTTTTACATTGAAAATATTTACCTTAATCTGCTTTGTGTATAATAATTGACCAATTAAGAATTTTAAAAAACACCAAAACAGTGATATTGCAACTTTTATTTTTTTATCACACAACTTTGCGTACAAACCAAAATACACACTAAAAATTGTAACGATTTGCCAGCGGCGTGCCACTATAGATATTTATTTTATAGACAATATGGCCCTGGTTAGACGCCCTCCTGCAGCAGTAAGTACCTATATAGACTTACATTATACTATTATCATTATTATGCACGTCTGCGCCTCCGCGGGGAACGATTGTCTTAAAATCGTTTTGTCGTCTAAAGTATACACAACACCCAGTATAATATATACATATATATATATATATAGATTATGCGGAATAAAACCCGTCTCGAACTATATTGCGCGAACGTCGATCGGGCGGTTAATATATTGTGCGCGTGGTATAAAATTATCGCGAAGCAACGCCGTGACGTGTCGTTTTTTGCCAATTTTTTTTTGGAATTTGTGATGGGTAGCCCACGGGAGGGCCTAGAGAAACGTACGTGTTACCGCGAGGTGTTTTAAAGTACTCCATTACCATATTTATCCCTCGCCGGACAAATACATTAATAATAGGTACGAGAACCGACCGATCTTGCCGTAAGAATCGCGTCCAGATTCAAATATTATTACCTACATAGGTATGTGTTCAAAGCAGGTATAATAACAATAATAATACCGTGTCTTATTCCCTGCCTATTCTCGTACCTACACACAATAATCATTTAATAAAATAAAATATTTTTATAACGCACGTGCAAACGGGCTAATAAAACACCGCGTACCTATATATTGTATGTACTCTATATTATATACATAGTAATATCCACAAGTATATATGTATATACTGTGCCCGCCGTCCATTATATGTACGTGGATATTATTATACACGTTACCATTGATCCAATTCGGGGCCAGATCGTATACTTGTTAATATCGTATTCTCACGGCTCAAACACATTCCGCCTCCTCCGCCACCGACGAGTGTCGTCCGCGGAAAGTCGCGATGCCCGCGAGACTATGGCGTATTTTATTATATTATAGGTGCGAGGTTTATAAGTCGCGGTCGGGCCAAAGTCACAGCAATAATGTTATATTTATGCGAGTGTCCTGTTATTATATTGACACAACGCATACGCGTAATATTATATTATCCGACCGATAAGTCGGGGACGAGGGCCGGACGAGGAAAAAATACCGACGAAAACGTGATTGACGATCGATATGACGACGTGTGTTCGGTTGGCGTGGTTTATACCAGGTGACTCTGGTCAGGCGGTCACATGTCGTAACCTCGGAGTTCGGCCGGAGGCGCTTGTCTGCAGGATAACGTGTGCTTAACTATATGCTCGCGATTTTTTTCCATCACCTTTTGACACGCACACTAGGCAGCTGTTGTGCGCAGCTATGTTGACCATCATGTAGATTATAATATTATAATGATTAATAATGATATACCTGATCGCATATCTTAGCTTTCGTGTGTACAAGGAGAAGAATTAAAAATATAAAACGTTAGCGATGCAAACAGCGACTTTAACAGGTAGGTGTAAGGTGTTCTAAAACTCATTTCGATATTTTTATTTTTGAATAATCATGTTTCAAATTCAAAACTACATCGATCCGCATTCTTACTCGGCCCGGTAGACAGTCGAGTCAATGTACTTTTATCTGACACGAAATATATATACATAAATATTGTTATAGAATCGTACTACACTATATGTATACTTACTTTTGTAAGCTAAGCATATTCATATTTACTATATGCTGTCAATTCAACTTTTATAAATATATATATTTTTTAATCTTGAAACATTTGTAATATAATATTACATCTTAAACTTAATTAAATATGTTTTTAGAAAATAATCTGATTCGCCAAACATGCACTCTCTCATTTTCATTTAGTAATAAATGTACTGATTTTTTAAATTTTTAAATAGACCATTATATTGTATATATTTTAAAACTGTTGAGATTTTTCGTACTATTAAAGAACTAATGAGTGTCCTGTGCAGATGTTACAAACTTCTATTTTTCGAATGAGGACTCACCCCCCCCCCTTTTTTTACAGTAAATTATTTAGTGAATAAAATTTTTTTAAATGTTATCAAAATTCAACCGAGTAGTTTTTCAGTTATTATAGTGTTTATATTAAGGATTATAGTTCATAAAAATGGTAATAATATGGACAATATATATATATATTATATATGATATCGGATCTGGCATTTATTATAATTGGGCCATTTGTATTAGTTATAAATATTTATAGATCAATGTAAGTAACTACAATTTTCAAATTACCATATTCCTATATAGACCTCACATTTTCCAAATCCATTATAATGGACCTAGTATCCTTTGAACATTAAGTTAAATAACCCAAAAACTACTATTCAAAAGATGATTATAATTCAAAATTATCAGAAAAATAATTTGCTAAATAATTTACAGTAAACGAGGGGAGTTGCATGATACTAATGAGTATTATCCCAATAATTACTTATACTTACTGTATTAACCTATTCACCACAAAAAAATATTTGTTTTATTCAAAATGTCAAAATTGCACCTTTTATCATTAATTCTCATATTTATTTCGATGGAAAAACAAATAAAATATATTAAATTATATCTTTCAATATTTTTCAGTAATATATATTTTGAGGTCAGTGTCATTTTAAATTTAAGAGTTTTGAGTGTGAAATATTGGTCGTGAAATAATTGTTTTGAAATAGGTAGGTAGTTCAAAATTGAAAATTTCACTTGAAATTTTTCACTCTCATAACCCTACATTAGTATACAAAGAACAACTTCATTTTTTATCACCGAGTAGTAGGTACACGGACACGCATGACGATGCCGAAAATGCACGACAGGTGATCGTTCCGCGACAGAACACACAAACTTCAGAATTTTTGCAGCGTTTAACATGATATATTATGTATACATATTATAATAATATTCGTAACGTTTATTTCGTTTATAATCTCAATTCTCGAGAAAGTTTCCGCGAGTGTAGGTATTGCCAAGTCGAATACGAAATAAGTATAAAGCAAACTTGTTTTTAAATATAAAATTATCATTAACGTTTTCCGTAACTGTGTTATAAGTTCGCCTTCGTTCTAATTAATATAGTGATAGTTTTTGCACATTCGAGCTCGTTGCGTTATTCGAGCGAAATTGTTTTGAAACAGCGAGTATTATCAAAATTGAAAATACATATAAAGAGGTTATATTCACGGTGACAACATTTAAATACCTATACATACAATGATTCAATTTATCTATAATAAATGTTGTTTCCAATAACTTAACTTCGATTTGTGTTCTTGCCAACACAATTATTTACATATCGCATAAAATAAAATCCGCTGTTGATTATTTGAAATCGCTAGTGCTTAAAGCCCGAAGTCTGAGACTGTAAAAATACATCATACCTACTGTTTTATTATAATAACTTTTCAATTTGTAAGCTATTTGCTCACTTATTGTACTTGTATTTTTCCATCGTCAATCAAGATCAAATAGTGTGCAGTGTTGATTATATAGCATTACGCATTATAATTTATAACGCAAAGAATATAACTCAATGCCATTGAATGAATAAAATGTATCGCTATATGAGTGTGAATCGACCTAGATTATTATTCCGATTAATATAGACTCCGATTTGGGTAAAAATACAGCTTATTGAATGAAATAATATACTAAGCCGTTTTATTCTTAATGATCGTATCGCAGGCATACCTAAGTCTAATTAAAAATGTAATGTTTGTTTTGAGTTTTAAACTTACGAGTGTATGAAATTATTAACATTGGGTATGGCGAATGATTAACTTGAATTCAGACTCGCATTGTACCAGAAATTATAAATAATGTGAACCAATACCATTGTAAAATAATTATGATTCGCAGTAGCTAAAATAATATTATAAATTACATTTCACAAATATTCCAAAAAGTAAGATACCTACTTAAGGAAGAAGAATGTTGGACTACCAAAATACTTAACCAATACTACTATTATACCAGTATATACACTATATACGTCCAATTATGAATGATTACTTACCTTATCGCAATTTAGCACACTAGTTTACATCGATGAATTAATTATTTGTTCTGTAAATAGTTATGAATATCGTTTTCAGTAATAATTATTACTTGTCAGGTATCCAATAGTCAATAGAACGATCCAGCGTACGTGGTACCGATTCTTATGCCCAATTTTTGTGACTGCCATAGTGGATTAACTCAGCTCTCCCAGTGTATATCTATACCAATTGTGAGGCGAGTAGGTAGGTACTATGAAAATATTATATTCAATATAGTGATTTGTGTTGTAGTTCGGCGACACTGGTGCGATCAAATGCAACTGGTGCATACAAGCATTAAAATATGTTCGGCGTAGTGTTATGTAATATATAATAATATATCTAGTGTTTTTTACTTGTTATAATAACTTGTTTTAAGCTTCCGATGAGTTGTTGGTATTGAATAATGTGGTATAAACAACAATAAACAATATTTCCGTCAACAATAAAAATAATATGTGTAAAGTAAAAGCAGTGTTGACTGGTAAAATAAGTATAAGAAATCAATAAATTGTGTTTTTCGTTTAAAAATTAGCATAGGAAGGATAAAGTACTATAGGCTCAATGTATACGATATTGCACAATTTCCATTAAGAGTGTTGTGATGATACATTGAAAACGGCACAATGTAAATATTTGAATGTAGTAAGAAGAGTTTATTATTCACTGTATATTTTCGACGTGTATATTACATTGTGAGCAGAGAACTACGCGCGTTATTGGTTTTACATTTTCCGTTTTCTTCCTTTATGCGACTACCTACGCATCATCCTTTTCATGTGTGTAATAAGTGCTCTCCAAAAGTGTCATTACGTATAATAACATGGTCTCTCTGTTTATGTAGATTGAAAATAGCGTCGAACGGGTTATAACAATTTATATTGTTTTTTTTATAAACCTATAATATAGTACGTGTGTAATTTTGTAAACATAAAAATAGGTCGAGATAAGACTTTTCGGGTTGACAATTATGCGTAATTATTATCTAATCATCAATTTTGATAACGATCGCGTTACATAACATTTGCCTATATAATTTAACATTGTTTATTACTCACGCAATCTGTAGCATAATACGCGTATCAACATAATTAAAATATTAATTTGCTCTAAAATACCTCTACCTACCAACCAACCAACCTACCTATCAACTATTAGTTTTGATATGTATATAAAGTACATAGCCAACGACCGACAACGGTGCAATAGCTTATATGAATGACTGTTAAAAACAGCTTAAAACTAAAAAAAAAACAAATATGTACACGTATAATGCACGTCCACATTATAGTACATAGTACTCTGTTTCAGATTACACATATCACTTACAACTGCAGCGCTCACGGGTCTCGACGAGATATCAAAATAAATAATTCGTGAACAGACTTATATAAGTAGGACATGGCCAAACTAATGTAAGCTCTCTATCTGTATAATAATAGTTATCAACAATATAGTCTTGTCTGATTTAGTGTAATACACGCCACCGCCAAGTTTCCTTCTAGATGCACTTGCATTTGAAACTAATCCTCGTTATATTGTCCATAATGATATGCCCCCGCGTATAGTATCAATTGCGATTTCGAGATTGTAAAATAAGAGAGAATAATGAAGCTATATAATATAGTACCTACATTTACATTTATTAAGAATTTCAAAAAGCATTATTAATTTTACAGTTTTGAAAATGTATTTGGACATATTGTGTATATATAATTAGGTATTAATTTATAACATATAATATTACAATATGTAAATCGTTATATATTACAATAGTATGCTGTATTTACCTACCTACATATTATTGTGTTATGAATAAATTAATTCCATAGAAAAAACAACATTGCACGTTAAGTCTAGCAGATTTGTTTAAGATATAGTATGTTTATGTGAAGATATGTGCAAATCAGCCAATTTTTGAATAAGTTGAAAAATATTTCAAAAGGAAGCTCTTAGTGCAACTTAATCTTTAATTCGTAATTATTTTCATATTTGATGAGACATGTTACAAAATGCGTGATATTTCATAAATATTCGAAATGATTTCATTGCAAAAATCAGTTTAATAAACGTACGTCTTACATGAAATATTATACACAAACATTATAACTATTTTATAATGTGATAAACACAAGTAAGTATGTTATTTACTTATACTGTCACGGGCTGAAAATGCTTTCATCAATCGTTCATTCCATCTTTGATTCCACAATTTAACTTAATTAAATGCAAAATAGTAAAAGTACATGTGCATTACATGTGCACATTATACGCATATACTTAAAAAATACATAATGCATACATTAACAATTTTGAGTTTCAAGACATTCTCCACTGCACATTAGGTAAGTATATTTTATACGTTATGCGTGGGTAAGTGGCTAAGGTGGGGGATTTACCGAGTTCTACATATTATTATAACATTTTGTGTCGATTTTAAGTATGTCTAAAAATGTTCTAAGAACAATATTGATGTTTGACCAATAGTATTAATTAACTGTGTTTTAAAAATAAACGTTACTCTTAAAAAGTGAAAATGTAATTCATTGATTATATTTTTGTTTATTTTCTATGAAATCAATAAATCTGTCGTGAATCCGAATCGATCTAATTGTGTGAACGAATAGTCGTGAAACATGAAAGTAATGTTTTTAAAATTGTGGATTCTATGGAATTATTGTTCAGCATAAAAGAAAAAAAAAATTCTGTCACGAGTTTTTTCATAAGCTGTAGTTAAAGTTTACAATTTTATTTTTTAAATTTAATCTTTCAGAAGTATAATGAAACTCACAAAACAAGTTCTTGTGTAGGACCATAAGATTTTATATTTAACATAGTTGAAATATCTATGTATACTATTAACAGCGGATTGATGAATAGATAAACCTAAACAAAATAAATACATATAAAATTCAGACAAAAATAACTCACCGATTAAATAATTGAGTGTAAAATTATTAAAGTTAAGTGTATAACTTGTAAGTTGTAACTGTTGAGCTAGACAATTTATTACTAATAAAAAAATAAGAAATAAAAAAAAGTTGTAAAATATAGCAAAGTAATCTAGAAATATCATAATTCTCTAGGATAATCTATTAGGGTGAATAGATGAGCAGTGTTCGAAGTGGATACTAAAGTCAATACTCTATGTTATGGTACTCCAGAAATATTTGTAAATGTACTATTATAAAAAATGTATTTCATTTTAACTTTTAGCAACAAACTTTCTATGCCAATGTTTATCGATATAGAACAAATGGACGTGGATATAATTGAACATAAAAATATTAATAAATCCATAAATATTATAGTAATATACTAATATAATATAATAAAATTAGAAAAAAAAATATAATATAATTTATTAGTAAAATTAAAAAATTAAAACACAATGGCCCAAAAAACTATTTAGCATAATACGCCCGATAGATCAATATTATGAAATATGGTATTTAGGTGATTCTAAGTAAAAATTATGTTTTAGTTATGGTTTATATATAAATTAAGAACCAATGGTTGTGCCCATAAGACAACTATAATGGAATCGTATCGTATAATACCTTATAGTTTATAATTGAATACCGAATTTTATCATTTTTAAGTGAAATCCCCCAAGATATTTCACTCTATTAATATATATATATACTATGACATTTTTATTAAAATTATATTAAAGCAAATATAAATAATATGAATAACTGTCTTTGATATTGGATTTTAATTAATAATTTTTAGTAGTTAAATTTTTATTAGTTGATTCGCTATATTTTTTTTTATTGTCACGTCCAAATGGCTACGTCCATTTGTCCCTATTCGAATATCTATGCATCCAGCACTCACTTCCTGTAAAAAGAACCTACCAAATTTACTATTATCGATAGGGAATGGAACATTTTAATATTGAAAAACTATGAAAAAAAAATAGGTATCTATATTATGCTATGCATGAGTCTAAATCATACAACTATTTAATTACTTTATCCGACATATTGTATTGTATAGTTACTTGTTTGAAATCTGGAGAATAGAAAGGAGAAACCTATAAATAAAAAAATAGATAATACAGTGCACCGTTAATTAGTCCTATTCTGGATCACTTCCTCAACACTCACCGCCCACGAGTAGGGGCCGCCTATTTCGATATTATAATATGTATCGTTATAGTCCATTTCAAAATATTATTCTTTTCGAGACAGTTAAGTTTTTCTTCTTTAAAAAAATTATAATATCAACCAAGATAAACGCTCCGCGATGAAGAATTATTAATACGCGTAAACACATGCGTTTATCTTTATTATAGACTCCGCCTGCATTGCATTACATATTTAAAATATTATGACTTTATCGTTTCAATATTGCAACGCGTTGTATTTTATATAAGCTTTTTTATATTTTAAGTGTACAATATAATATTATATACGATTATACAGGTATGTATATAAACTTGCCAATCTAGCGGCAGTAATCATTATTATATTATGTTTTTCATTTGTCATCACCTTATTATATTATTTATGTGTGCGTACGTGTACCTGAACAAATAAATATATTATGTGGACGGTATAATAATATAATGTAATACACAAGAAATCTGTGCACGTGAAATATATAGCTATACATACTATAATATCATGAACTATACCATTTCGTCGGTAGGACGTGCCTAACACTATAATATTCCAGTCTCAGTTGCATAACACAAATTATTATAAGGTATTCGATTTGGCGGCAATAAGAAATTGTTGTTGGTAATGATATTCTAATTGACAAATACCATAATATTATAACATAAGTATTATATTATTGCAATATGACGTGGTTATAAACATATAAAATGCGTAACTTTTTGAATCACTTACACATTTTAACATGTATATAATAATATGTTATTTAATGACGTCTAGTTATTTAATCGAATTTAAATAATTATGTTCGTAGTTCTAATAATTACAAATAAGTCGATATGATTTAAAATATGAAAATTATATGTATATATGTGTGTGAAATACAATATAATTAATTTTTTTTCGTGGGTTATAAGCTGTTCAAACTTGTGCAATTGTATTAACTCACCAAGTGTTATGACGTTGTGCCGTGGACTGTTTACATTTAGTAGACAGAGCAGTTTTATTGCTGTATAACAACAAAATATTATATTACAAACAATGGTAGGAACTTAAATGTGTACGTACACTGGTATACTATTTTTCAACATAATAAAGTGTCGTGGTACTATACACAATATACGTTGAAAACATATTGTTTAAAACGATCTTTATTCTTTCTGTGTTATTGCTTTAAAAAGTGTACATAAATAAATATACCACATTATTCTGTTTATTATAATAATGCGATTTATTTAATTTTTAAATATTTTAAATGCATTGAAACCTCATACTCCCTATAAATTATTAACATCATATCAAAACAATTTTTTTTTCAGCTAACGGTTTGAAAACGAATCTAAGAAAAACTATATAAATTAGTGAAATTAGTAATAAAAAAGTATTACATTTTTTCTCTCTTTATACATTATAGGTTTACTCAATTTGAGACTATACCTTCTCAACAGTTATTTTTATAGGCAAAAAAAATATATTTCAAGAATATTAATTGGTGTAGCGCATCTACATTTTATTTTTTTCATTATGATACTAAGCCAAGCCAAGAGCTTAATTAGGTTTACATTCTTACCAGTTTAATGTAGGCTGTCTATTATGTAATGCAATTTCCTCTGTTATACTGTCTTGCAATTATTTTATAATAATATAGGTATCGTGCTAATTTTATAAAAATAATATGTAACTAATGCCAGACGTCATATGACTAATGTGAAAACTACTGCGCTGAGTTAATGTCAATGAGAATATTTCAGTTTTGTAAAACATAATATATAGGTATACATATTCATCTTTAATAAAAGAAAGAAATTGTCTTTCTCCGTACAACGAAAGATCAATTATTTCTAGGTACCACGCTGCATGGCCGAAAAATGGCTGGTACGTGAAAAATGTTTAGATCTAATTACAATTTGAAATGGTCATTAAAGCATTGCAAAAATAACTCTAAGTTTGAAAAGAAAATTAAAAATCGTGTATGATATCACTGTAATATAATTCCTGTAACTTTATGCTCACACACATAATTTTAAATTTGAATACATTGTTTATAAAATTACATTTTTTGAACTGAATGATTATGGCGTATGGTTATGTACGATTCATTTACATTGACGACAGTTTGAACTCTAAGTTATACGAATATATACATGTGAGCATTATTTACAAAATTGTTAATACTATTAGATATTTGAAAACTTAAGAACATAAATGTAGTATTGTCTTTGAATTTGTGATGGGAAAATAATTAAAATACTTTCTACCTAATGAAGGACCTATATACACGTCATATAGTTTCGCTTTTCTGCACGATGCAATATGATTATCGTGGTAGATTTTTCACAAGCTAACTAAAACTAGAAATATCAAAATGTAATTTAGAAATTTGAATCATTACATACAACTCAAAAATGTTTATTATTTATGAAAACTGTTGAATACAAAGTCTTAAAATTACCTAAATTTCAAATCTCAACGACATAAGCAATCTTTTGCTGACTATTTAGGTTCTACATATTTTGATGAAATGCCAACTTTATACAAAAAAAATATTCATGGTGGTCTAGTTAATGAGAAAAAGTAGTCTGTGAATGGCTTTTCACTGAATTAACTACTCCTTAAATAAGAGTCTGCATATCAGTGATTATTGTTTTTATTTTAATCTGATTTGTTTATTAATATTATCAACAAATTTTTAAAAAACAATATGTTGAATCTTGTCATGTTTCTCTTTTATATATTAAATATTTATATGATGTCGTTTTTTCTTTTATATACTATTGTGTTATATTGTAAATCCAATTTATTTAAATTTTATTCTAATGTTGCAATTTAAATTACTATTGTTAGCTCTCTACTCCATCACAAGCTTATTCTTAAAAGAGTAGATATATTTCTTTATTCATATGATTTATTGTTTATATAGAGAAAAAAAATTTAAAAAAAAAATAATAGGGTTTTTTATATTATTTTTCACAAATCAACAAAATAACCTACACATATTTCACTAAAAACAAATAAATAAACTATCATAAATTTTGCGTTTTTTGCTGTTCGTCATAATATTATATAGTTCTCCAGAACTATAGATAAATCTAATTTCTTAACTATAATGGTATACCTAATATTACTTATATTAGATATTTAGATAGTATGAATTTAAAAGTCGGTACCCATATGAAAGTAGGTATATGTATTCGGGGCAATCATTAGAGAACGTTTTTTTTTTGTATAGCTATCAAAATCAAATAATATAATCGAATACGATGACGAGTGTACCTACTATGAAAAAAAAACTTTTTTGTCTTAAGAAACAATGAACTCGATAAGCCGGCCACAACGGAATCAACCGAACGCTTTGTAAATTCCTAGCCACGTACAATTAGTGGTGAACGACATAAGACGTACGATAATAATATAATGTATAATAATACATATTATACCTATATGGGTATTATGTATAGGTAGTAGGTACCTACTACATGTATTGCATCGGGGCAGATGGCATGTTGGATAACGATACAAAGATTTTATTCGGCTCGGCGTGATTTAACGAACCGTAACGAGGATTTTTTTTTTTTATCTTTCATTCCAGTAGTGAACACAAACGGTCAGAATAAACTTTCCCCCGCATGATGTAACATAATATATGTTTCAAATGCAGATTTATAAAAATCGACGGTTTTATTATTATAATTATTATTATTTGTTCGCTCGTTAATTCTTTATTGTTTCGTTTCGTCACATTATCACGAGCGACCGAGAGAGCCGACCGCTACCTATGCGCTGCAGGTATTTATTTAGTGCGGTACATCATATGGACGCTTGCCGGTTGTTACCTATATACCTATATGAGTACTTACCTCTGCGATATAGAGACACGAACAGATCACGACAACAGCAGAGAGATGTATTGCCGCAGCAGAGTGTGTACAACAAAGCGAGAGGGGTGAGATTAATAGCGATACCTATATAGATAGCGAACGCGAGAGACGGAGAAGTATATTATAAATAATAAATATATATATATAGGCAGGTAAGTAAGGTAGATATAATAAATATATATATTATGTATATAGGTACTATGCGCTGGGTATATGTATATGTAGGACATTTTATGTGAGACTTGCAATGGCCTTCAAAAAGAAAAAAATACGACAAAAATGCGAATACATGCATACACTTGCGCAGTACCTACATGGCTATACGTGTGTATATCGTACACCAGTTAATGTAGGTGGTAATAATTTTCACGCTATAGTAATATATTATACATATTATTATGTATTATATACTGTGCACCGGTAATATACGCTTTGCACACGTTGTCGGCTGTAGAGCTGGTATTATAGGTCATTACCGATACAACACATTTGTCGTTATATTATTTTTTGAATATTAATGCGAAAAATAATATCATTGCGTGTAGCCCGATCGATACTGCAGTATTATACTGTTACAAATTATTACAATATTATATTGTAGGGGACCAGGTTTTATCAACAAACTGCAGCACGGTCACGGCGTATATAGGTAAATTATAACAATAAGAGTAAATCGAAAAAGTATGATTTTTCAGCAGCGAAATATAATACATAGGTGTTATGTTATTAATTCACACATTTTCACTGGTTTGAGTGGATTTATTCGATGATTTGATAACCGCAGTCCGTTAAAACAAAATACTGCAATTATAGATCTGAGCGATGTATTATGCGTAGGCGACATGCATTATTAGAACGTCATCGTCTTGCACAGTCATTGGCTTTTGAGCAGATCCATCACTCAATTTTAAATATTGACGTTTTGTTCAATGTTTTTACAATGTAATGTCTATTTGTTTGATGAAATAAACATCCATATTATTATCGTTATTATTGTTGTCATAATACTTTACGTCTAAAACAATATTATATAATAAACCATATCACCGTGACATTTGATAAGACTTGATAATATTAATATTATTCTAAACGAATTCAGCTAACGCCCACATCATATTATATTATAACTCATAAGTTACAACCCACTGCATACAGCGTCACCGTTGTTTTCAAATCGTTTGCTTTAGAGTATGTTAGCATTGTCAGAAGACATAATAAACAGAATAATATGATAAAAACCGCACCCTATAAATATTAAAAGTAAGTGACCATAATATAATATCACAAATCCCAGCGAAAACTCTTACAGGTTGTTTGAGTTGTATGTTATAAATTATAATATGAACGATACGAAGGTTTACTGATGACAAAATAACGAAAGGGATGATATTAAAAAAAGTATTTCAATATATCTGTAGGTTGAGAATTTTGATTAGGTAGGTATAAAAAAACTCAGCTTATTTTGTACTTAGTTTATTGGCCGTTTTAAACACTTAGGCCGTCATATTAGATCTATTTAATTGTATCAAATTATTTTGATTAGTTTTTAATGACTTGGAGATAACCGGTCAATTTATTCTGCCGGTAAATCGTAATAGTCAATAGGAATTAATACTAATGTTATCATCGTTCATTTTAAATTGAAACACTTATTTCATAATATGGGTTTTTAATATTGACGCTCGTATTTTTTAGATGAATTAAACAAAAATCCATTTCTTTTTTATTCGAATCCGAACGAATTTAAAATTTTAAACATCCCATAGTAATAATATGTATAGTGGAATTAATAATAAATCGTTTTTATCAAGTGCTTAATCGATAATAAATTATAATCTATTAGTAAAAAAAAAAAATAATAATAATCGAACAGCCTATAATCATGTTATCCACGATGGCGCTACTGGTATATACCAAACGCGGACGAAAAACATGTAATGATTTACGTACAGATTATATTTAACCATCGGACGTTTTATTCCATTATAATATTGCACGGTTATCAGTTGTAATGCGAAGCCAACAGTAAACGCAGGCAATATTATTATTTTGATGTCCATCTAGTGGCGTGGAACGTTCTTCGACTCGGTAAAATACCAGTAAAATGCGTATTCAGACAGTTGTTGTGTTTTATGAATAAAATAATTTAAATAATACTTATTAAAATAATACATAATACATCTATATGCGCGTAGTAAAAAAAAAACCATATAGCTATTGCGGTAATCACTAATCGTATGTCTGGGGTGGCCAAACTTGTTTTAATTAAGATCTTCTGAGAATATAAGTATAATAATATAAATAATATAAATATTTCCTTAGAGGATCGAATAATTATAAAAAAAAATATTTTATATAAATATATCACTAATATTAAGAATAAATATACTTGTATAAATACAATTATAAAAGTGTGAAGTTACCTAAAACGATAGTGTTTCACAATAAAGTTATAAATAATTTCAAAATGTATTAACATTAAACTGTTAGTGTAGAAGTATTTTATATCGTATATCATGACCAGTAAATAATTATAATCTTGACAATAGTCTCTAACTGCTAAACGAAGACGCTGATCTAGACGATCATTAGAAAGATGTATATAGCTAGGTATTCGGCTATGATAACTATCATGTGAGAAAATGCCATTTTACCTAAACCGGTTAATCCGAAATATTTATTTAACAACTGTATCCGCAAATGTATGACAATAATTCATGAGTTCTATCAAAGGAGATTAACTTTGGAATCGACCGTTTTTAGTCACCTCTTGTACATGGTATACGATGAGAGTTCACGATGTTCTGTCAGTCGAACTAACTTCCACCACGTTATTGAAGTATAATAATATCATAATATTACACTACTGACCTATTGACTGCGGAACCGAATAGCCGCCCAACCCCTGCAATATTCGGTCGTCATGATTCACTTTTCAGTTTTAGTCGGCGTCTAGAAACAATAATTGATCTTTGAATTGTTCGCGAGTGTAATATTACTACCGCGAGCGTCGACAGTGTATACTATTATGATCTACAGGTGTTTTTTTTCGTTTCAAATTTTCACGACGGACGTTTTTTCCGCGTCCTTGTGTATACATACGATGGCGGTTGTATGGCCACGCGGCTTTCACTAGGCACGTATACAATTATTATTATTAAAAAAAAAAAAAACCGTCATTATTTCGTCATTAATAACAATAATTTCATTGCGGCCAACCATAATACACCGATTTGATAAAATTCCAATTCGACTGTGCATATTATTTTTCTCGATCAAAAATCTTAAACGTATATACGAGTTGGCAAATTAGTCGGTCTGATTTCGACGCCCTTGGCGAAGTAAATTTACATATTATCTATACTATACATTTTCCGCTGCTGCAGAGCTTACGTTACATATTATAGTTTTACTTGGCCGTCCAATATAACCCGTGTGAGTTTAATTATAGATTACTTAGACCTATTGTAGAAAACACAATATATAATAAAGCTTGAACTATAATTAAAATAAATTTAAATTGATCATGACGAAATTTGTTGACAATGTCATAAGCAGTAGGTTAAAACGCCTTAAAAAAAAACCCCTATTCAAATGATTATAGAAATATAAGAACGCGATTCAAAACGAGTTTAATGAAAAACTTAAAGTACGTAGTACTACATAGCTCTAACTTACAATAATCTTAAACAAGTTTAATAAAACATATTTTAAACTGCATTATAATAATATACCCTGCACACTCCTATATTTGATGAATTTTAAAGTTCCTCGAAGAACTGTTCAGCAATTTACACCCTTTACCGTCACACAATCAACCACAAACTACACATTAAATGAACCCAAAAGTCGTGTAATGTCCATTTTTCTAATGTGGGTCCACCTCCTTCACCTTTTGAATAAAATTCTGTATTTTAAATGTTTAATGTAGTCACTATCTTGTAAATCTAATTTTTCGTTATATCATGTAAATGTATACCTAGGTACTGTAATTTTAACAAAACGGCTCAGCCGGTTTAATCTTAATAAATAAATAAATTATGAAAGCTGTACTGCTCACCCCTCCAAGCCATTATCTTATTTCAGGAAAACTACATTGAATTAAAAAAAAAAAAAGGTTAAGTATTTACACGTGGCACAGAACCAGTATATTAGGTATAAGTTTATACTATAATGGATTTTTTTTAACGCTAATATGAATACAATTAACTCTCTAACACACCGTTTAGATTAACCAGCGATAAAATAGATTGAAATCTGTCCAACGAATCTGTTGTAATGCGCGTTTCCGCACCTAATTTGCCTATCGCAAACGCCGTGCGTGAAAAGATAATAATCTTCTAATAACTTATGGTTGGCGTCCCTCGTTACGACAGTCTTCAAAACATAATATCGTCTATTTATATTATTTCCACGTACATGTGTTGTGAATATTGTGATTCTCGGGCTCCGGGGTAACGGCTAGGATTTAAATATTTTCCTCAAACGGAAAAACGACGAAAACATCACAATCCGTTCCGCCTCGAGCCCTGCAAGCACATAATTTGTGCTTGTTATTACAACATGTCAATGTGCAAATTCGATGAATTCATTTGAATTAGCATTCAAAAATTGAACAGGGCGTCGCCTCGTCACCTACCACCCACCTGCCCGATAATTTCTGGGCTGTGCGCCATTCGGCAAACATTATTCGGTGTACCTAAGTATAATACAAATTTTACTACATCGACTGCGGTTTTTTTTTTTGTTGTCAGTTGCAGTATCCGCCCGGGCGCGTGTGCCACAAGGACCAATATTATATTATTATGCACCACGAAGCAGACATGGTGGCGGTTTCCACGGCGGCCGTGAACGAGAAGGCCAAGGACTGTACGGTCAGCGTTGTCCGGCACACGATGGCGGACCAGGATAAGACAGGTGCGAATATTGTTACACATGCATCTGGATTTCCTATTCCGGGCTCGAAATATATAATAACAGAGAACGAAAGATAGAAAAAATAGACAAGCACGTATATTATGCTCTCTTGGTCCGGGAAACGCCCTGTTTAATGACCGATTGTTAATAATATAACAAGTGTCCAGCGTCGGTCATATACACGCGCATGCACGATATTATCTGTAGGTACCTACTGCAAGTACAGATCCCGTTCGTGATATTTATTTTACAATAATAATATTATAATGTTATTTCAAGTTAAAAAAAAAAAAAATGCAATTAGCTACAGTAATCCGTGCCGTTCTCCTCGGGTCCACGCGGCACGTCGTTGCAAAATTATGTCCGATACACAGGTAATAATATAATGTATACCTGCTCGAAAATCGGACGAATATATTTTGTAATATCGAATGGACTTGCACTACGACGGTATAATATTATAATATTCGAGTGTTGGGGGTGAACTTGTATACAGGTTATATTACATCCTACTTGTACTTGGGTCTTGTGTTTGTTCAAAACGTTAATAATAATAATTACAAGACTGTTTTATTTTTTACGTGACGAATGTTGTGGTTTGCAAATAAATTTAAGAAACACCTACGTAACAATAATACCATGTTTTATACTCCATATTACACTGCGATGTTTGCTGAAATGCCCGACGGCGGCAGTGATGATCCCAACTAGCTACCATTCGCCCTATTAAACATATTATGTTTCGTATTTATGTATGTTTTTATAAACATAAGAAGATGACTATCGTATATGCAATACCATTTCGTACCTAATTTCATTCTTCGTATTTTTTTTATATAGCTTTCTGTATTACACAATAATTATAGGTCAACAATACAATTAAGCAATATTATACAATAGGCAATAGGTGTGTATTTCAGTATAATATATTATAATTCAATATGAAAGTTAATGATGATAAATTATGTTATTCCTCTGATCAATATTGGTGAATTATAAAAATAAAATGTAAATATTAATTAAATACAGACAAATTGAATGAGTATATGACTATATATTTATGAAGTATTGATGTCGAACATAATTTTATAAAGATAATTATGTACGAAAAAGAATTATTGCACCTATAGGTATTTGTAGTTATTATTATTATTCGTAATTTATGGATTGTTTATGGTTTTACATTCATCGAGATAACTCGCTGCTGAATCGCCGTCGCTGAATGGTCCCTTCACCTCAAGCCCACATGTCTGTTTATGTTTTGGTTTTTTGTCTGTGACCATGACTTTAACTTTTTGTAGGTACCAATATCGTTGTACGGATTTTTGAATTTTTCTAATAAAAGTCTAAAACAATGAAAATGTTCTTCGAGATATTTTGTTAGGTATTATTGGATAACACGGATGGTAGCTGGCTGTGATATCGGAGTATGTTCTACTTATGAATTCAGAATTGAACCGACGGGGTCCTCAGACTTTGTTGGGGTAACGGGCATATTAACGCAAGGAAGATGTCTTATCCTTTGCTTATTGTTTAGCGGTTTTATTATTTTATGGCTTTTTTAATTTCAAATGAATATTTAATGATATCACAATATTTATATAATGCACAGGTATTCAATAATTGATATTTCATACTTTTTGTAATATTATATGACTAACAACTTCATAAATACAGATTGAGGTTCAGATTTCAACGTGACCGTGTCATAAATATTCATGACCAACAATAATAATTGTACTCTAAATCTAAGCTATTTATGCAGCGTACGACTGCAATCCATTGTAAATTGTTTGAATATTCTCGTTGTCGGTTCGAATCATTATGTGTATAATTTCCATAGCTATATTACTGAAAATTGGCATATTCAAGGTAAGATGATTGGAAAAAATGAAAAAGAATGAATGTGAATAGAGTATCCAGTCATGTTAATAATATCTTATAAAAGTTATAGATAATACGTAATCATATTTACTTCGAATATCGAATTCAATAGCAAAACAAATAATAGTGCATATTTTATTGTTTAGAACAAATATATTTATTTTTTGTCATTTTAAATGCATGACTGTATGTCTGTATGCACAGTTAGATTATTACATTTTTAGAGCATTAAACATAGATAGTTTATAAATAATAAGCATAATAACGTCTAAGTGTAAAATACTATGAAATGTGCTAAAAAAAAAGTAAATATTATGTACTTTATTCAGTGAAGTGAAAGCTATACAATTTAAACACACCCGAATAAACTCGTGATTTCTCGAACTTCAATGACGGATTATTTTATTAACATTTAATAAAATGTTCATCTTTAGATTGACTCGCTATGCGTTTTTCCAAGACGTATTGAAATAAAATTAATTATTGTTTTCGTCTTTTCGTTTGATTCCGATAGACTTTGGACGATTTTCCTAAGTTGTTGAGCACATGTAAATTTCATATTCTTTTGGCAAACAATTTACTGTTACGGATTAACTGTAACTTATAAACACATATAAGGACACATCCTATCCAGCGTTATTCAAAAATTATTATTAATTACTTCATTGCGTACAATTTTATCACGACTTACTTCTAATGTAAACTGGAAGATATGTTTCCATCGTAATGATGAATAATATGAAAACATGATATAAAATATATATATAGGTAAGTATTAATATTTAGAACTGGGAAATTTACACAAAACTAGTTTCGTCAAAATCGATTTTTTTTGTTTATTTGCATAGTTACTCTACTGTAAAGACATTACAATTTTTACCTAATAAACTTAATAGCATTAACTATATATTTTTATATCATGTTCAATATATTTTGTGTTATTTATAGATATTTAAAATTTTTTATCTATTTTAGCTATTTTTTGAATGAAACATAAATGATACAATTTTTGTTTTTCAGTAAAGAATCTAAAATAGATAATACAAGGTTAGTTATTTCCTCATAAATTGTTCAACACCCAATTAAAATATATCAAGCGTTTAAAGTTCAAATTATTACAAAATGTGATAAAATCACGAAAATTTGGTTGTAGGTAAAATCCTAAATGTTTTCAAATTTTACCATCTAAGGTTTTAATATAGAATATCTACAAGATTCCTCATAAGTTTTTGTATCTGGAAAATAAAAATAAAACTTAAGAGTAAATCCACAAACATTTTTTTATGAGCTAAAAGTGTTTACGACTTGAATGTCTACCCATGATTATTAATTATTATGATATTAAGTGTGCTGTAAAATTAAATTGAATAGTAAACGAAAATAGTTCTTTTGATCAAAAATTATTTTATATTCGAATTCGTAGTAATTTGAAAAAAATATTAAGTAATTTCTTACTTCGTCAGGTTTATTGAACATATTCCATAGAGATATAACATATTATAGTGGTGTGGCAAACATATTTGTACTTAATATAATTGTAACAAAATTTCATTAAATATTAAAAATTAAATACCTACTTACAAGTTACAATGTAGCATACAATTTTGTATCTTGAGGGGTAAAAGATGGCTTAACATGTGAAATTTGATTTACATAATTAATAGTAGGTTACTTTCTTCTAATATCAATAGATGTATCTAAAACCAGTTTCGGCATCAATAACTTCAAAGACACCATTTTAGAAGTGAGAAACATTTTAGGAATAGCGACACGTGGAGACGTGTATGAAATTGTGCCTGTGATGTGTGCAATTTTAATCCTTCATCACAACAAAATACGGTATTAATAATGACTGGTTCAATATATTTTTATGTCAATAAAAATCACTTTCAAATTTATACTTTGATGTAGATTTTGATGTGAACATAAAATTTATTACGGTGCATATTTTATTGTTTAGAACAAATATATTTATTTTTTGTCATTTTAAATGCATGACTGTAAATTTATACTTTGATGTAGATTTTGATGTGAACATAAAATTTATTACGTCTATGTATATAATATATAACAAATTTTAAGTAAATTATATTAGGTTTGGTGCAGTTTTCGTGTGCAATAATAATAATAATGTAACTTTAATTTAACCCATTTTTTAGCATAATTCTCAATACGACAATTTTATTAAGTAACTATATATAGGTACCTGTTGATTTATACATGGTATGAGGTCTTGTAAATGTTCAATTCATTTTTTTTTTAAAACTGTAAAAAAAAAAACAGTTTACCTAACTACATAATATTTTAGGTATTGTATTTGCCGTGATTATCAACGCCAATTCAATACAATTTCAAAAGTACCTCTGCAGAAGTCCCGAGCGTCTGTTGTCTCGAAACTCAATAATAATAGATAGGCACACTGAATTTATGGATTTCTGATCACGTTTTTTGTCACTTCCTGGAATACACGGTGATATTGGACGAATGATAAGAAATCAGATCGCATATTAGAGTGGACGTGAGCCGTTTCGACGTGGTTCATCGGGCATAGGTTTAGCACAACAACACGTGGTGGCTGTGTGTATGGTGATTACGTTTGGTCACGAAGAGAACGATGAAAAACAGACATAAAAAAACGGACAAGGAGAGAGAAAGAAAGAGTAAAAACGAGGACAATGACACTGATACGAATATGTACATAGATACATACAATAAAAATATAATATCCTTTGGTTATGTATACATTGCAGTATATAGGCGTACACATAAATTTCTACCTATAGCAAGGAAATCGTAAGTCATAAATATATAATATTATTACTCTATATTGTATATACATCGTTCAGACATAATGAGTTATAAGAAAACGGTTTAAGTAATGGCATTACTTGTTTTAGTTTAAATTTGGAGAAAAAATAATCGTTAATTATAAAACAAAATAGCTAGTATATATTTATCTCCGTACATTAAAACTTTCTTTCGGCAAAACGAGTTTATAGTTTAATTTTTGTATTATACTTTCAATAAAGGTTCGTTGACCATCATTTGAATAATCGCATACAAATCTGGTTGTTTAGTATAGTGACCTTCTATACAAACATAATGCAAAACAAGTATTAACAGCTATAATAGTAGCGGATCGGTGTATTTGGATGACCCGTCTTCCTATAATATATTTTGACATAACTGTCGAGGTCTTTCGCCGAAAAATGGTTCACATAAGTGGGATTATGACTTATCTAACAGAGTAACAGAGTATTAGAAGATAGTGTATACATCTTATGAACTTCACCTCTAATGACTGGCAGCGACCTCGAACAAAATATCCAATATATCATTTTTTCATGAAATTTATTACAACAATTTTTTTTTCGTTCCACTGAGAGAACACGTTTTGTTATTACTTATTAGTTATTGGGCACGTATTACTATCAGAATGATTTATTATTCGATACATTAATCATTGAAAAATTCGGAACTTTCTTGTGGTAATTAAAAATTGCAGTGGCGATTGAATATTCAAAATTGTGCTGGTTCGACACCAACCAATATTGAGCTGAATATTCATACACAATACTAATACTGTTAATATTAATCGTAAGTTTGTAAAATGAAAATTGATTAGAATTCAATAGAAAAACCACTATTTGAAATAACTAATGTGTGTGTTAATTTATGTTCAATTTAAAATATCACGCCAAGTTACAAAAATATGTAATCCGAGGACTGAGATCAAACATTTGATGCGTCAGTATTGCCGTTGACATTTTCATTATTGAAAGTGAACGTGTGTTTAGTAAAACAAAAATGATATGACGTATAAGTATAACCTTGACTTTAGAAAGCCAATAATACGCATAAATAAAATATACTCCATTTCACTTATAGTTCATTTTCCTCCAACAAAAAGATGACGACAACTAATATTATTGAATATCATAAAATTTAAATTCTTAAAATACTAAAATATATACAAATACAATAAAATAATACCTAATTAAATATTAACTACAAATTCAAATGTTTAATAATAGTATTTCAAAAATATGTGTGTCATGAAATGACTATTATTAATATCCCCTAATAAGTATAAAAAATAGATGAGTACTATTTTAAAGTTTAAATGAAATATAGCTTAAGTAAAAATACCATCAGAAAAATGTACTCAATAATTTACTTATTACTATATATTACATAATTATATACATATAGTATTTTTGTAATAAGGCTACTACATACCTACTTACAGTATATGCGAACATAGAATATGTTTAATTAACAAAATGTCAGAAATATAAAATATTTTAAATACCTACTTTAAAAATTTAATAAAGTAAAAATATTTAAACAAGCATTAAAAGTATTATTATCATTATAACATATTATATAATTTTACTTGAATCCTCTTTACGTTTGGAATAAAAATATATACATTTATGTGCAATAGATTAATAAACAATTGCATTTTTTGGGTTTTTCAATGTTATAATAATTATTTTACATAGTACAAATCGATGTTAATTCGTAACTGTGTGTTTTAAAAAAAAAGTTTTGATTTATTATAGTTCTAAGCATAAACATTAAACGGTGTATAATTATCACAGAACATACAACACATTTTAAGTGTATATAACATGATATTATTATATATCATATTACATGGTTAAAAGGTACTTAAATCGATGTAATAATATTTAAAAGAAAATGCTGGACACCGGTGAAGATAAATGTTCAGACGAAGCTTTCTACTGCAAACATTCGCTGCACGACGTAGACACTCATATACCTACTGGCTTACATGGAATAAGGTTCGAGTCGAGATATCGGTAACAGGGTGTGGGGCCAAATGAGTTACTTTGTTTGACTCACAGCAATAGAGTTCCAGTTAGTTTAACAAAATATATTTGTTTGAATTCTCAATACAGTCCCTAGTACACAATATTTGAAAAAACCCAGGATTTACCTCCGTCACATGTTTTTAAAACAAAAAACCACCGTCTCATTTGTGTTCCCTCCGACATAATATATCTCTTTATTGTGAGACGTGCCACACCTTAATTGATATCACTTATCATCAACCTCGTGAGTTGTGGTTATGAAGAGCTAACACGTGTACCAATATTTAAACTTATCTTAAACCTCGTCCCTAGATAAATCGATACTCCGAAACTCTCGTCGAGGTATTCGAACTTTGAACCCCAACAATATCAAAACTCAAATTAACATTTTTAGACAGTGATAACCTTCTTATAAGAATAATGTCCTCCGTGAACTCTGAATTTACATAATTCCATGACTAGTTCTAATAAATACATCGAAACAAAGTTATTGTTGTTTCAGTTATGTTGGTATGTAATGATTTTAGTTTCTAGCAATTTTATCGTATCAGGTTTTTTGTAAGAAAAACCCCCATTTGGCGTTACATGCCTCATAAAATAAAACATATTGTGCTGAATACTACGCTGTCAGTGTGCATACTTAAATAGTTCAGTTATTTCTTGAGCATTTTTACGACCCCAAAATTCAAAAAGTATTCCTTGAAAATATTATTCCGTCCGTCCGAAAGAAATAAATAATCATCGGATACGATTATAATATTTCAATATCTTTTCGCAGCACAATATATCAATACTATTTATTTTATCGACTAACAATCAATCATGTGTTCGTGAGTTAATCGACTTGTCGAAAAAAAGAATAATATTATAGAACGTGTGCCTACTACAGTACTACAACACCATAATATATTGTGTAACTTTAATGATTCCACCGACGAAAGAACTGGCTGGCCATATTAAACTAAACTTACAACAACTTGACACTAAATTAAAACTGACAGTTACACCACACCAAGCCAGTTTAGGTAGTTCATAGATATCACACGTAGACCACATGGGTAGACGTGAGCAAGCTTCTTCTGGAGACGATGAGTTCGTATCGATTCAGAAGACAAAAATTCCCGAAAACGCATAGACATTTAATTTTGTCAATAGTATAGTAAAACACCTCTTTTAGAATATATTTTACTATACGGATGGCAAAGCCATTATTGTTGTTTTCAACGTGCATAAATACTCCAGTATCTCGGAAAAACGTCAAAACAAAAACTTAATAAATATCACTGAAGAAACGCAATTAATTACCTAAAAGAGCTAACACAACTGCGCACGGCTGCACGCACAATGATTCCGTCGAAAACTCATTATTCAGCAGTCAATAGTGTAACACGAAAATGTACGAATCTACGACAACAAAAGATAGTGGAAGTAACAATGCAATCACTAACAGTCCAAAAAAAAAATAATAAAAAAATTACATATTATATATTATGTTAGTGCTGTCAATGACGATGATTATAAGCAGACAAATAATTAAAAATAGCTGGTCCATATGTCAACTATATACGACTGTTTTTAAACGTATTATTTTGATATTATATTGGCTAGTAGTTTAAGCGAACGCCGAACTGTAAGGCAGACAATGTCACAAAGAAATATTAAATACAAATAATATGGATTGACCAGTCATTATAAAATGGTATCATCATTATTGATTTTGATACCATGTGAAAGACGAAATAAATAGGGCTGTAACATGACTAATCGGGTAACCTACCTAAGCAAAAAATAATATACACGATAAACAAATAATAATTTAAAGATAATTAACAATTATTAACTGCGGAGGTATTAGAAAAGATGTATCACTGTAATTTTAAAAGAATTTATACAGTTACCATCGTTTTCATATTATTATATTAAATTTTTTAACTTACATTATTATCGTAAACTGCGGTTATGGAATTTTTAAATGCAAAGGCAACGACAAGTACATTTATTAGATCTGAATTTCATTTTGCGTTGACGGTTTGACATCGTTGGAATCTTTGATATCCCATAACACTGTTGTCCCGAGCAGTAAATGAAGTCACTCGTCGTCTTTCAAAAACTTAATAATCTAAACGTGTACACAGAATATTGTCTTATGCATTATATTCATGGACTCAAAAAGCGTTTGAGATTTTGGATAAGGAAGAGCTGAACCATAAAATAATATTGAAGGAGCTTAAACAAAAAAAGTTATGAAATGTTTGGAGAGGTAAGCCCCTAAAGCCCTCCCCCCCTATTTGCACATAATATGATTATATTATTATTTGACTAACTATTTTCAATAATATCACGTACTAACATAATATTGTATATTTATTAGTACCTATAACCTAGACAAACTGATAAAAGGACCATCCCCGGTATCGTGACCTCAACGAATTTCAACTTTCTCGTCAAAGTGTCAAACATTTTTATGTGAAACTTTGTTGTTGTAAAAATTAACTCAAAATATTTACACACGCCAAACCTGCGGGTTATTAGATACGCTTGCGAAATGAGGCCGAGGTATCTTTTTGGTCACTATATTTAGTTGATGGCATCGTAAAATTTAATCAAACGTGAATTACAAATTTAATAATAATAAGCCTTCGGCTATTTATTTTGAATATTAATTAAGTCAACCACACTAAATCGTGTTTAGATTAATTTATCAATAGTTTATTATATCATTATTAATTACGTAGTTATGTGATGTTTGTACAACTTATTATACCTTATATAATATTGGTCTTGTAGCGTTAAAAACGACTATAGAATAAACTTATACGTGTTATAATTTTCAATAAAACATCAAACAATTTTTTTTTACAGTTACATGATTCTATGAATGAAAAAGTTAAAAAAATTAAAACAAATAACTGTAACAAATCTGATAAAAACGTAGGTATATTGTAATGAATAACTCACACTATTAAAAACAATACCTAATTCAAAGATTAATCATTAATCATACCAATGTACATATTTGGTATATTAAATGTGACATTGATATGACATGTATCAAAAAGATACCATATTTGGAAATTTAAAAAAACCCAGGGTTTTCTACCCTCTCTTGACTTTACACATCAGAAACCCATCAATATTTTCGCATTACTTATTAGAATTTTTGAGTAGTTTGATGAAGTGACATGCCACATCCATATAAGTATGGGCCTTATTTCTTTTAAATACTACTTTTGCATAAGTAAGTACCTATATTTTATTTCAACTAAATCGATAATATTTTAATACTTATACCTACTTCTTACATATCGTATCTTAACAAAATAAATAGGTATAGATAATATTCTCTAACCATTATTGGTATACAATTTTGAAGTTATTCTTACACTTTCAATGCTTTTAAGAGAAATGATTTTGTATGCATCATGATTTACCAAATTGTTTGTTTTATATAGTTTTCGTTAGTTTTAATACATTCCCATTTTAAATTAAATTTATTGCGAAATGATTTGGTTTCAAAACAATTTTAAGATGTTTTTATTATTTTTAAAATATATATACATATATATACTTTCGTTCTTTGAATTTTGTTTATTTCATATTTGCACTTCATCATACAAATAAATCAAATTATTTACCTCAGTAATGTTTTGTGTTGAACACCTAAAATTGAATAACAAAAAAAAAAAAAAAACAACTAATACTTATGTATAATAATTGTATACTATACTTCATTTGAATTATTCAAGTTATTTTTAGTAAAAATTAATTTAGAAACAGCCATTCCAAGTACATAATTGTTTCAAAGTGTTAAAAAGTAATTTATCTATATCAAGGTAATCGAACCTAGACCTGTTAATTGTATCCTGTCCAACTATTTATCTCATCTTTATCTATTCTATTTATTTCAATTTATTAAAGCTTGAGACATTACTTCAACAATATATTTCACTATTATTTTACAGATTAATAATACAGTGTACTGAGGTTTTTAATTCAAACCTTATGACTGAACGTCCTTGCCCAATCGTTTATAAAAAAAATATTTAACAGTTTAAAGTTAACAATATTCCCAGAATTAGCGCACAATATTGTAATTAAATCCATTTGGCGCGCACGTTCTACGTTTCAGAATAAAAGGAGAAATTAGTTATGATGAAACACTCAATTATTCGCGATAAAACATTTTTGAGTATAATTCATAAAAGATTATAGGCTCCGGTAGTTGTGAAATGTGACCAAATCAAAACTAGGACCCGATTTAACCCCTAACCCTGGTCACTGAAACGTGAAAAACAGCAATCAATTTGAACGAGTTGATTGATCAGTGCAATACAATATTACATTACAATTTCCGATTGTTCCACCATTGTATCAATTATATATCAGTATCATCTACAATCTTAGTACCCCACTTGTCTCTTGTGTAAAAAATAAATATCGTTATTAATCTGTCAAAAGTAAAACGTTCTTATTATAAAGCTCTAGAAGAATCTACTCCGATTGCTCAACTTAGCAAAAAACTATGTTGTAGATTTTACAACGAGGTAAATATTAACTTTCTTACGGATAGAATCGTGTTAAAAAAAAATTCGAATTTACAATCAGTGTTTTAAACGATATAGTGTCCGTCATATTATTATATATGCAGCAACTTTATGGAACATAAAATAATCGACCTATCTGTAAAATAAGTGATCGATCCTTTGAGGGAATCCAGTTCCAAGCAGAATAATAATTATTTAATTCGATAATAATTTATCATTGAATTTAAAATATCGAAATAAAAATTAAATTAAATAGTAACTTATGACTTAATGCACCGCAGTCTACACACCAGGTAGTGAGTGCAATTAGATGATCGATTGTCCAAAACCTGGTTTCTGTAACCTGTCGACACCTGCTCTTTTTAAATACTTTTCACATAGTTATTAAATCAGTGCATATGAATTTATTTTTTCACATACATCGTAAAAAGTAAACCATAAATTATGTTTTATTTTTTCTGTTTTATTGGAGAACGGTAGGCAGTAGGTATTCACGTTGGCTCAAAAGAGTAATAAAATAAAGTTACTTTTCGTACTTCCTCGACAGCAAACCTTAAAGTGTCATATAAATAATATAATATTTAACCACATAGTGTATTATAAAATATATATGGCTGATAAAATTTATTGGAGAGAATACACGTTATCAAGTTGTATCGGCTTTTTATGTTTTTATCTTGCGGTTAAAAATGCGTGTGTGTGTGTGTGTTTTGTGTAGAGAAGCTGGAGTTGACCATGATGTAGCATTGATTGAATTAGAAGCCGTTTCAAGTTAAGTTATAAGTATCAGTATAAATAATTTAAAAATTATGCTTGAATAAGTGTATATTGTTGTTGGCCCATACAGTTATGCGTAAGCTATAGTGACTGAGCTTTAGAGTACTAAAAATGCTTCAATCTTAAACTTCGAGAAGTGGTTTCTACGAGAAACGTGGAACTAGTTGTTACTTTTTAAAGAGGAGGTGGTGTCAAAAGTAAAATCTTAAAACTACGTTTCATTAAAGCTTATTGAGCTAGTTATAAACATATTCAATTTTTTTT
This sequence comes from Myzus persicae, assembly GCF_001856785.1. Classification (NCBI taxonomy): domain Eukaryota; kingdom Metazoa; phylum Arthropoda; class Insecta; order Hemiptera; family Aphididae; genus Myzus; species Myzus persicae. The sequence goes on from NW_019103912.1 coordinate 152,376, forward strand.
AGTTGCATATAAAAATAAATATTTCTTATAGGAATATAATATATAATCATATATACGATATTTTTTAGAAATTAAAGTCTGACACGCCGTTTGCTCTCAGAATTGTTTTTCGTATGCAATAATATCTCATTGAATTTAAATTAACACATTACAATGACCTACTCTTTGACAGGTAGGTACACCCGAAACCTACCAAACGCTAAGTATTTTGTTTTTATTTATAAACCTTGTTATTTTTGAAAAATTAAGTTTCATTACGGGTAATTACTTCAACAATTTTAAACGAATAGCTAAGCCACTGCAGCTTTAAGTTTGACACTTGTCACATGTCTATCCATTTATTCAATGGTTTGCAATAATTTTAAAAGTCAACCAATGTCACCATTTAATGATTTTACTTTTTAATATTAGTCTGAAGTGATTTTACGTCACTCATCGAGTCATATACTCTACAGCACTGCGTGGGCGTTATCCGTTTAGATATAACATTATTTATTGACTCCCAGCTAGTACCTTCATGTGTTTTTGGCATTGACAACGTGCAGAAATTGTATTCGGATCACATTAACTGCTTCTGTGGCTCGTTTGTAAGTTTAAATTGTCACTAGTCTACGAATCCAATATAATTCGGTAACTATATATTACCTGTATGGTATAATAGTAAATAGTTTATCATAATTCATAATGATCGTAAGTGGTGGTTAGAAAGTCTCAATGTTGATGCAGTTGTGTCAACTTTTTAAAAGGACAGAAGCGCCAAAGTCCATGGCAAAGGTCCAGCCACGAACCGACCTCTTTAAGACACAATTTATTCACCTCGTATCAATATAAATAGTAAATAAATAATGTATATTCGAGTATATTAATGTGTGGTAGTGATGGTAAATAGACTGAAATATGAAATTTTAAAATTTAATTTCAGTCTATCACTGAATTAATAGTACAAACAAAATGTTAAAGGTGTATACTTATCCATCGATCGTAGAACCTATGATGGGTATGAACGGGTGCACATGGGTGTATTGAGTACAAGGGGCAGAAAATGATATTGTGAGTTGACATATAAATATGTTGTATTATATTTATTTCGGATTGGGACGAGAAAACTGAAAAGTAGATGAAAATATACGCTGGTTCGGTGTATAACCGTTTTTCAAATTTTTCATTCCGTGGTGTCGACGATTGCGAGTGAAAACGAACCTGTGTGTGTTTGTGTGTGTGTGTGTGTGTGTGTGTGTGTGTGTGTGTGTGCGTGCGTGTGCGTGTGCGTGTGCGTTGCACGTATGTGATATTGTATCTTGTGCGGTTGGACGCAAACCTTGCGTACGAATGTACGATACGTGTGTGTCAACGCTTAATGGGTCCGGACAATATTACGTGTACACGAGTGGAGTGTGCGTATAATGATATGTGAATGAGTAGGTAGGGTAGAGAGAAATATTATATTATAATAATTTATGGTATATATCGCAAGCGCAACGGACCGGCCAGTAGACCTAACATATACTAATATACTATATTGCGAATCCGGTCAATTTGCAGCGGTATCACTTACACCGAGCTGGTATACACACGATATTTTAATGTGTTCGGCAGTGACTTTAACGTTCCCCAGCGCGTACCTATATAATATAGTTCTCGGGCTCGGCAACACACCTTATTGTGGCTGCAGTTGTTTGCACAACTCCGCGGCGCGTTCTCGTCTCGCACGATGCGTTTACGCGCGATATCATATTATTATTATTATTATTATTATTATTATGTAGGTACTGGTTTCTGCGCAGTGCACGTAGGTATCTGCAAAACGATCGGACCAAGAGGCCCGGGACATGGGTGTGGAGGGTGGAAGAGGGATGAGTGAATAGTAATTTTTTTTTTTTTATTGATCTTAAGCCCGACAACTATGGTCATTAGCTGTTTGTAGGTTGAATAATAATTATATCGGTATAAAATAGAACCTTAACGGCCCGTAAAAACGCACGCGAAATGTACGCGAATCAATCCTGCGGCCGCTGCACTTGGTCGCGTAACTCTGCAGGCAGCGCGGGATTTTTCGTTTTGAGATCCCGATCTCATATACCTGTATAATACATATCGTGGCAAATAGGTGATTTTTTTTCGTAACGATTAACCAATTATGTATAGGTACGTCGAGTACTACGGCCTACTTCGGGTCATAATTGCTTATAAAATTTTATTAGATCGTTACGATGAGATTTACGGACACTGTAATATAAACTAATAACTATATAATATATATATACGTACACGTTGTCCGCAATAAACGGTCAATGTACAGCTCGGTCGGATTCTTGGGCAACAACGTGGGTGTAATACGCACAGAGTATTTATATTATATATAAATGTATTTGCGTCGTATTACCCGTTAAGCCGATTGAACCTATATATAGGTTGCGTTCGGAAAACTAACTATGTGAAACGCATTTTCTCACATCTGCAGGATAATTCGATAAATTAATACGATATTGTGTAATATTCAATTATTACGTAGATATTGTGAATATTTTTCATAAGCTATTTCAGCTCATCCGTATTCAATTTTTTTTTTAACATAAACATTGGGTAACACTCATCAAGGGTTAGGTTATAGATAATAACAAGTACCCTCAATATAATACATTTTAAAATTAAAAAAAATAATAAATCAATCATATGTACAGGCATTTAATTTAAAAATACAAATAAAAAACGTTTTAATACGTAAATTGAGTAAAAAAATAAGCACGTAATGAATAGCTATGAATTTCAAACTGTTTGTTTAGGGTCTCACCACGTGTGTTTTGTACACACCGTAAGTACTTGCCCATATATAATTTGCTTAACGATTTATGGTGCATGCTCAACTAAAATTAATAACTTAACTTAAAATAAATTAGGTAGATCTAAAACTAGGCTTATTTATCAACCGTTCAAGAATCACAAAAATAAAAATTATACTAAAAACTTCAAAAGACAATAAATATATTATTAATTGTAGCTGAAAAATAATAATCGGAAAACGTGTCATTGTAACATTGTTATTTGTATTATATATTATACAGATGTACTAGCTACATCCAAATTTGTGAGTTGTGAAAAACTCAAAACCATGTTCGATACTCGACGAGTGAATAATCATGACCGTTCAAAACGAATAACTTACTAATTATGTTACAACATATTTACTTGACACTTTCATAAATACTCAAAAAAAACAAGCAAATTCGTCATTTTTTTATACTATGTTCAATCATTATTCAGTTTCATATGTCTCCACTATACGAGGTCAGATTAAAATACACTTTACACTCACTGTTGACAACCTACTTACCCTTGATCTATTATTTTTCAATACCGATTTTAGTGTTCAATTTTCTTTTTTTAGCCTTCGATACATGCAATGTCATCTGCCTAAATGAAAATGAACATGTCTACTTCTTAATTTCCATCTCAATTAGATGTTTTTACCATAGTATTATTTACTGTCGTATAAAATTTACGTTTTTCATTTTCTTTTAACTCTTTCGCTATAACGTTCACTTAAATCGTAGATAAATATTAAAAAATAATATTTTTCAAACGTTTAATTAGTATTTTGCCTAAAGTGATTTGACATAAAATGTTGCACAATAACAGCAGTCAGTCTATGTTTGACAATTAAAACTATATTGTATATAATTGAAAAGCGTATATTTGATAAAATGTAATTTAACGTTTTGTAGTTAAAAAATAATTAAATACATAATTTTCAAGCTTGTGTTTAATTTAACGTTATTATTTACATTTTTTTGATTGTGTTTGAACCAAGTTAAAGTTCAACATTTCATATATTTGTATTAAATTGATAGAATGTAGTACGAGAATTTGTTTTTTTTATGTGTGTTTTTGATACAACAATAATAGTTAATTAATTTTGTTGATATTTAAAATTTTATTGTATTTGTTTAATCGAAAAACGCCAGCAAATACGTGGGAATGGAGAGTATACAGCTCTACGTAGGTATTATTATAAATTCAGAAAGTTAAACTTGCCAAGTATTGATCTCAATATTATATTAAACAAAAAAAATTATCTGTAACATATAAATTGAAAAGTGAGAATTCTGTCTCGCATTCCAGCGTGAGAGGAAAACATACCGAACATCAATATTATATAAATCGTGTCAAGACGAGATCTTGTGTTCGGTAGATATAATATTTAAAAAAAAATATGCGTTCAGAATTCAGTTTTGTTTAGAGAGGTGAATGTTTTCCAGTTTCAACAATTTTAAAGAACACAACATATATTGATAGATAGATATGCTGCTATAATATTAATATTTTAAAAAAAATTGAAGTTTCGAACTCAACGGATTAGGCTTCTTATTTTCCAATGAGGTTCATAATTACGACCAATTATTGTGATCCGGTTAGGCAACTGGGAACCGGTGAACCGTACAAATGTATTTTTAACTCGTTCGAGATTTCGAGGCAGCTTATCCAATCAACTTAGTACGGCCCCCATGTAAAAAAATAAATTCTGAAATACCAAAATGTCAAAAAGTTTGACGTAATCTTGATTGCGAACTCGTAAATTATATGTAGAGCACATTCTACAGACAAATGAGCTAAATAGCTCATAAAAATGCTTAGGAAATATAATAGTTGTAAATAATTTAACGATCAAAAGAAATATCGTTTTAAAGACTGTACGAGTAACTCTTAAGTAGTTAGTGATTATTATTACTGTATTTTAAAAATTACTTGACTTGAAGTTTTTTCTTTTTTTTTCAGAAGAATGTGAAAGTTTAAAAAGTAAACAACACGAGTTGGATCTTAGTAAGACTGAGTATCTCACGAGAGGTGGATTTACACATTCTCAGTGATATCTTCCCTAAGAGACAAGTTCTTAAAATAAATAAAACACATTAATAAAATATTTTTTTAATTGAATCAAATGTAAAAAATAAATTTAAAAAAAAACCAACTTAAAGCGGTTTATTACGAAAATGTACATATTATATAATCTATATATATAAAAAAGGAGCCAAAAATGTATAACAATTCATCAATTGAGAACGGCTGGGCCGATTTCGCTCAAATTTTTTTTAATTGTTTCTTAATTTCCAGGAGTAAGTTTTTAAGAAAAAATATTTTGAGAGAACCCTTTTTTTAAATTTTTTTTTAAAATTTTTTTTGATGATTTATTTTTCGAGTTCCGAAATGTTTTTTCGAATTGAAAAAGCAACAGCGAGCTTTAGTTTATAAAGATATAATTAATCGTTAAAATGGGGCTGTCGACTGAGTTACGGCCGCTCATCGGCATGTATACATTCAAAATAGTTAATAAAATTAAAATTAAACATATTATTCATATAGACTATATAGAGTGTGCACCTAGCGGGGTCCGCAATCCACTGCAGAGTGCAGATTAATAGCCTACCTGATAATATACTGCTCACATTATGAGTCTCATATAGAGTCTAGGATCAGCTAGAAAATATATAATATTGATATAATAGATCTTTGTTTCGACACGAAACTACGACAGTTAATTTGTCTACTGACGATCGTAATTATGGCTGCAACCGCTATATTTATGACGTAGCACGTAGGAATACTTGCCGACATTTTAAACTACAAACTAACATAATGTTTTTATTAAGTCAAGAGTTGTATGGTAAACACCGAATAACTCAATTATTAAACAAATTGCGTTATCGAAAAATAATAATACTTTATTTATCGATATGCGAACAAATTATAATTATAACTTTATAGAATCATTTTTTTAATAAAATGTGTATAGAATCATTGGAATCATTTGTAAATATTATTATTATTTTTGAAAAAATTTTTCGAAATTAGACTTCTAAGGGGGTAAAAGAGGATTTTTTTATATAGCCTTATAATACTCGAGCAACGCCTTGACGGGACAGCTAGTATATTATAAATACATGGAATTCGTGTGTGGGCATGGAATAATATTTTCACCGATTTATTTTCTATCAATTGTACAGTTTAAATCAATGGTTAATTATAAAATATTTATAAATAATTCATTAGGCAATATTTTAGATATTCCTATCTTATAATTAACGAAATATTTATTAACATAATAAGTTAATTACAATGCACGCGTAAATTATACAAATATATGATAATTTATAACTAAGGTAGAGCATAATATTACATGTTTAAGAATAACTATACGTAACTATATCATAGGTGCGCTCACGGGTGCATATGCTGCATCTGTGATGTTTGGGACCGGTTGATGGACTGAATCGATACTATAAAGTATAATCGTAGATGATTAACAGATATTATATTATTCTGGGGCAATCGTTTCCCATTTCATATACACGCGTTCTTAAATTCTGAAGGCGATCATTTTAATTTTTTTTAAAATGGAGGAAATAGGTGACTGCTCTGCTGTGCAATTTCAGGAGTCAAGTGCTGCAGTACCTCGTCGTTAAGTAAGTCAGAGTAATGTATAATGTGTTAAATTTGAATCAATGATAAATAATCACATACGAAAACTACTCTCGGCTAAGACGGCCTGTCATGCTGTATAGTATTAAGTATACATTTTTGATGTTATGATGAGTATTTATAATGCTATCAAAGTAATTTATTTTACTATTGTAGTAATAATACGATAGGTTGTATTAATTTTTTCCAAAAACAATCCATTTAAAAATAACATTGTGTTATAAAATATATGATCAATGATAACTATATACATTAAAAGTTTCAAGCATGCAGGTACCGATGACTAATATTTTTAAATTACAACAAAATAAGTAACATTGTTAATCTTCATTTCAACAATTTTAGTATGACAGGCTCTGTGTTTCAAAATAAAATATAAAATATAAATATTTCGACAAAATTACAAGTGTCTACGGTTATGAGTTACACCAAAAAAACAAAATTGGTTTTGTGTGAAAATTTCCATTTTTTCTTTTATTTTTCATGATTATTTTGAAAATAACCTGGAGAACTTTTACTTTTGATTAAATTGTACACTAGGAACATTATATTCAATTTACTATCAGAATCTAAAATATATAAAAATAATTACATAAGTATTAATTATACTTACGAATACCTACAGAGTAACAGTGTGTATCAATACAGATTTAACTCACCTTTGTTAGGAAAAAAAATTGTGAACAAACTGTGGGTAACTTAATTTAGATATCTATGAGTAATACCTACTAAATACACTTAGTTATTATACATATATCACCCAAAAGTATATAGAACTCGACAAATTTGTGTTTGGCACTAGTCTCGCTAATAATATATTTTTAGGGCAAATCTGGAATGGTTGATCGTTTATTCACAAAACTATTAAATCTAACTCTTTAATATACTCGTAATATATACAAAATAATAATAATATGTAGGTATATACACATTACACAGTATGCATAATATTTATTCTAATTCTCTAATTGTATCGAAACATTTTGAGACACAAAAGAATTTTCAATTTTACTTTCTGTGACTGAAACTGTTTTACAGCCGTATTCCGACTTCTTAATTTGGACAAACATAATTCGTTACTCGTTAGTATATCTTATCTTTATATTATATGCACTGCGTACGAGTTTTGTTCCACATTCATGATTCCAATTCTTGGTATTTTACACTGCATTAGGGATCTGCTAAATACTCACGTATATTATGTTTGAATTGGATCCCATTAATAAATGTGTTTGCGTTCATCTGCGATGTATTGTAGAAAGTCGTAACACGTAGGTAGTTAAGATTTTGACAGCTCTGCGCCTCTGCAGTATTATGACGCTCGATATACGTCAAGAGTCAGCAAACAGCCAAACAACCATTTTCAAACATAACTTATCAAATGATTTTTCCCATCATTTTTCATTTCATCTGGCCAAATAAGTTCCGATATTTAATGAATCACAAAATGTATCCTGGTAAGAGATTCGAAAGTGGGGATTTGTTGGTGAAATGAACATTCACATTTTCTTGTAGCACAACTTTGAATATAAATGAGCACTTGGAAATATAATGTATCCTAATTTGATGTTTAAAACTGGGTTCGAAGGTCGAGGGAAATGAACTGATTTATGTTCAGTTTATAACGTTTAGCAATATTGATATCTTCGTAAATATTTATCTATTATTTTGTCATAGGTTTTTTTTATATGATTAGTCTTATAATTTAAATTTCATAATCGTTTTATTTAAATTATTACCTATTTGTTAACGATGAATAAAATTATTTTCTTAAAAATAACTCTTAAGTGCAGCCGGTGAACAGTGGTTAGTTTCCAATCAGTAAACACGTTGTATGAGATTTTTAGAACACTAACCATTTCCAAATAGTAAAAAAAATTAACATAATTTTAATATCTCCTGCTTAGAATCTAAAATTGTCCTACAACAAGACCTTAGGTATATTATTCAAAACAACATTCTATACCCACTCTGAAAGAAAATTGTTCAACCAATTGTTCTATACCTATCAAATATTGTTCTACTAAACTATAGCCTCTAATATTTGTTTATATTATGTTTCTCAGCAATTTCATACTGATTTAATATTAACTACCTAATATATAAATCTATTTTTAAAATCTGTGTTTTATGGCCAACTATTACTTGCATAATAATATTACGAATGAAATAAAACTGATTCATATTTAATTTGAATCATCAATACTACATTTAGGTAGTGAAATGATAACTCTATTACCATTAATTTCATTTAGTGACCCCGACAAACAATAACCTTAGTTTTTTAAAATTTTATTTATAAGTATCTTGTAATATTAATGTTGCATTGTTACCCATAATTTCTATAAGGATATTAAACGGTAATATTATCTGCAATCGTGATAAAGTCTTATACGATTTGGATCAAGGAGATGCAGTCAATATGTACCGAAATTCTCAAAAACACTGATAATTTAAATTTGATTTGATTTCAACAATTATTGTAATAATAGGTTAATGTTATCTGGATATGGCATTGAGAAGATCATCAGTAATCACTGAATAATAGGTAATATAGAAGCAAAAAAGGTTAAATCAAATGGAAATGTTTTAGCGATAAATTATAAGGAAATTTCACTTCAAATATTTTGTTACTAAACCAGTGATAAAACATATAAATCAATATAGGTAGATGAACTTTCCCATCACACAATTTTATTACAGTTTTAAAAGCGAAAGTCGTATCGATATAGGTAATCAAGAATCTGAAATTCCTTGTCAACTAAAAGTGTGTTCTTCACAATAATTATCTCTTCTTACAAAACCATTACTGTCACAACAACGTCATACCTTTAAGTTTAAATGTATACCAACTTAACGTTTAAGCAAATTGTTTTTTCAACGACAAAACAAAACTTGGGAGAAAAGTAAATAGCACATTAGTATAGTTTTAACTTTTTAGCAATATGCAACATTTTAACTCTATGACTATATACTATAAGCGAAAAAAAGTCCATCAATACACTATTTAGGACTTAGCTAATCGATTTTAAAGTTGAATGATGACAAATTATTTAACGAAACAGTGTTTCGTAATATAACTGTATAAGATATTCAGTTTTGAATATTTACGGAAATTCCTCGTATAGCTTACGCATACCATAACTTATTCAACATCGTACCTATTCCTTTCAATATAAATAATTCAAATAAGACCTTTTAACATTTTCCTTCGAGAAAATCAATTTTTATGATTTTTTAGTTAATATTTGTCTTTTTTTTTTGTCTCGATGTGCTTTAAAAATCTAATTAAATCTAATAGTTTTATTAAGTATATGATAAATATTATACGTAGACAATAAACCACGATATTTTAACAAGATCCTTATGTGACGATAATAAACTATGTAGATTAATTTTAAAAATGTATTAATTGCACTTTGAGATTTATACATGTATAATAATAATTTAACTCCAACATTTAAAGACTGAGTGCTCAATGTTGGAGATCGTATATATTATATCATTGCATGTGGCGAAGAAATTTCAGAAAAATTAAAAATGATTTCAGTGAACGTATTTACTAAGGGTAAGATGTAAAATCATAATTCATAGCTGATCATTGTTATAGTATTATTCACTCAAACTAACAATCATTGTATCGATCATTCATATCAATACATCATAATTCAAATAGGTACTTACTGTATTGTTCCTGACGTATTTCCGTAACTAGGAGGTATTTATGAATCTTAATAAGTCTTATCGATTTGAATATGTCACGATGTATTGCTATAATACGGACAGTATTATTATCTAGATAATATTATGTTCATGGGCGTAAGTCAATAATATGTTTAACATAAAAAAGGTATTCATATCAGTTTATAAACTTCATAGTTTTCTACTCCCTCGTTGGATTCATATAGGTGATTAAATTAAACGTAAACAATGAGAATTAATGGCCATTTTACAATAAAAAATCCATTTAAATAACCGCGTTCTGTTGAAAATATAAAAGGCGTTATAGGAAGTATAGTTAAATGTCCATTCAGGAAAATACAAATTTTACAAATTTAGCATAAACAGAATATATAAACATTAAAAAACATTAACATAAAGACACTGAAAATAGTAAATCGTAGATGGCTTATAGACAAGAAAATACATAGTTTCTAAGAATTTACCGAACGTTTTATAAATTAAATATTTTAATAGACATAATATAAAATACAATGTTCACCTTAGACATGTATCCAAAAGAGCATACAAAAAAATGGTAATCATTACATAATGCCATAGTATGGATTTATTTCACTAACCTTTATATATTTTGGAGTTTTGGACTAATCGATAACCTATACACAATCGGTTCCGATGTTATATTAACTCACCGTTGTGGAATCAATATTGTACATATTTTGTTAATACGAGTATTAAATGTTCTTTTAAGCATAAATATAAATCATAGTGACTAGGTATATATTATGTGACTTAGATTGGGAAACTATAAATAAAATAATGCCTATATTGAATAATAAATCGGTGGATGATCATATTAATATAACTGCTGATCAATAATTATTGTACCTAGGACACATTTATACAATATTGAATACACTTTTGAATTTGGGACATAAGTAAGTACGACATGTTACTTCAAAGCCAAAACTACTATAAATGTTGAGTAGGTCCTCGGAATAGGCTATTAAACATGTTTTAGGTTTTTATATCATTATATATTATTTATACGAAACAATTTGTATTCTTAGAGGAATAATAATTTATTGGCAAGTTGTACTCGATTAGTCTTAATCATAAAACATAAATTGAGTTTTTTAAGACTTTCAATAAATTAAATTAATATTACCTTCCTGCAGTTACTTATTACTTAGGCATAGTTATACATTTTTCTTTTTAAAAAAACTAACAACTCTTTTGTACGGAAAATAAAAAAACTAGCCATTTCCAAATCCATAATATAACGTCTTAATTAGATTGAGTTTATATATTATGTTATAAAAAATCAATTTGATTTAATTTTAGAGCATAAAATATAGTTACTGCTGATTAAAATAAAAGATATAAAATTAATATACTTGTATATATAATATATAATATTTAATAAATTATTTTATTACTGTATATGTTATGATCTTATAAGTAAGTGCTCTTTTTGAATAATTTCTGAATATTTATTGAATATTAATGAGTTTTAATAATTATATTCATACATAACATGAGTGTTACTTCGTTAGAAACCTGTTTAATATGATTCGCTCTGCCATAGTGACAGAAATTACTATGTTTAACGAATTGTAGGTCAACTGCAGAACAAATTATTATGAAAACCGGAGCACAACTATAGGTAATAATACGCAATGCTTTTTGTGAAAATCAACTGAATACCATAATAGTTTTGAAAAACATGAATGAACCAAATATTATTAATCTGCATTTAATGTGATTATCAAAAAACATATTAATATATTATTACATAATAAATAATAATTACAATTTAAGCGCTTTCACGTAATATAGCAAAATTTAAATATGATTGGTATAAGTAATTAACTAATGGGCAGCATCTGTTCGGCGTATAATACAACTTTCGATAAGTAATGGAAAATAAACTTAAAGTTTCAGTGTAGGTACCTCCATATACGTAAATTAAGTAAGGAAAATTATATTGATAACACCATTGCTAACCATAACCTAATCAACCAAGGAAATAATAATGATTATATCGTGATAGAGTACAATTTTCATTGACATCGAATAATTTAATATATGTGGGTTATGAAGGTCATAGATAATAATTACAATAATAATAAAATAGGTAGGTACCTACACACTTGATACTTGAATGCATCTAATTTGAATTTATATACAAATTTAGTAGTATAATGTGTACAGCCACATGTACGGTATAAACTATTTATGTAATAAACTATAATTAAAAATGCATAGACATTCCCGACGATTAGTGCATGCACTTTAAACACAAAATATCGAGCATGCACCTAATAATGAGCAACATTACTCTAAAAAAAATCTGCAATTCTAAACAGCTAATCATAAAAACAACTGCATTAACTGCATAATAACAAAGTGTTGACTTGTTTTCTGATTATAGATAATTGTATGGTTATTGTATGGTAACTTGTCGTTTATAAGGCGTGCGCGCGGTGGCATGCGATCCAAGAAAAAGCCTACATAGTATATATTGTGTTATCTAAAAGGCCCTATTTCCTCAAAAAACTCAATGTTTATAAATTTGAAATTTCGTTTTCTAAAAGTCCACAAGGAAACAGATATTAAAAAAGTTCTAAACGAGTTACAAATACTATGAATATTTGTTTGTAACGTGACTATTTAAAAAAAAATGTACTCTCATTTCATTTTATTTTATTTACGAACATTTTTTTCTATTTTCTATTGCCAATTTTTTTATTTAGCATCTCTTGTCAATAAATACGCGCATTTCTATGATTATTCGTTTAAGATAAATTATTTTTTATAGTTTTATATCCGTTCTTTGTGAATTAATAATCTTGTGAGATCAACAAACTACAAATTTAACTTAACTACCTAGTTTCTAGTGAGCAAGGATAAAGGAGAAAACAAGTCAGCAGATGCAACAGATGTATAATAATACCGCAGGTGCGCTAACTCAGAGCAAAAGCTACATGAGGTACGAGTGCAATGACGAACGATCACTGACAGAAGAATTTAAGGTACTATTATAATCCCACAAAACAACCATAATACTGTTATGAGTCAGAAAACTGGTCAACTAATAAATAGAAACAACAAACAAGTAATGCACGAAAACGTATAAATATGTAACGACGATGAGTGGTCAAACACGCGTATATTCCATAATATTTTATTTTTATATCCGGCCCACTTTAATTTATATTCATTTATAAATTTAACTGAGCGTGCTATAAAAAAACAACATTATTTTGACAGAAGAGGTGTATATTTTATGGAAATAAATATACATATTTTGACTAGGTATGAACAATAAGTTGTTTTTATATGATATTTACTTGATACGTGTTCAAAGCAGCTGATTATCAGTTTACGACTGATAATAATATATTTTATTAACGGCAAACCCGAACACCACCGTTTTATTTTTAATCATTTTTGCTACAGAAATATCAAGAAAATCAATAATATGCCGATAAAAAATAAAAATTCATTAACGTGCCAAATAAGCAAAAAACCTCCAAATATGCAAAAATATGCAAATAAAAATTCCACATACATCTTTATCACGATATCATGGAATGGATTTCTATTTTCTCCTGGAATTAAATAGGACATAGAAAAATTGATAGAAATATAAAGAATACCAATAATATGCCAATAAAAAAATAAAAGTTCATAAACATGCCAAATAAGCAAAAATATGCAAAATAAAATTTCACATACTTAATCGCGATGATATCTTGAAATGGATTTCTATTTTCACCTAGTATTAATAATAGGACAATATAGAAAAATGATATGCAAACACATCAATTTACGAGACCTGATAGTAACCATACGACTATACGATAGTGCCATATTACGGATACTCGTAAGTCATAGTCCATAAATGTATTATAATATTATAATATGATGTAGTTTTTCAAATAACATTATTATTGTAATATTTTTGAATTTTCTAGCTAGAAAGCGGAAACGTTTATAGATGAAAAAAATGCTGTTATTAAATTTATTGCATAATTTAAAAAAAAAACTTGAGCCATAAACGAGCTCAAATTGTTTACTGTTGTGTAGTCTATTATTTTTGGTCAAAAACTTATGAGATGACTTAATAACGACCACATAAAAGGTTGTTTCTTGTTATGATCGAAAATCAACTGATGAATTCGGGTTTATAACGCATCATGGTGCAATAATGTCATGGAATGCCTGTAGACATTTAACCAGTTCTTTCTTCTACGGAACTGGAATACACTATACCAAGCTGGCCATAAATTTGATCGAGAAACTTTTTTAAAAAACCGATCGATGCTCCAAACAAAATTTCGAATATCGTAATTTATTTAGAATAGCTTTACTTGGAAATCAAAACGACTTTAGTGAATCTAGTTAACAGTGAGTGCGTATAGCTTAAACTTTTATTACAATAATATGCATTCGCAATTTAAAGTCGTCGAATAAGACATATTGACGCACTACAAACACGTGCACGTAAAATATCATTATCTACAACGTAGCAATTTCGTTCTAATATATTATCGAAATTTGACACGAATCAGTAAAGTTTACAATTTTACACGCTACAACCATATACATTTTCTTTTTCGAACATTTGATGTATAAATGTATTATTATACTTATGCAAATTAATCAACTACAAATAATTGAAACGACATTTTATTTTTACCTTTACTAATGCACAATAATAATAATAATAATAATGAGTGTCCAGGTAAATATCATATTCTAACGACTATATTATTTATATAGGTTAAAAATACGAAGTTATCCGTAATTCATAAATATTTAGTAGGCAGTCGAACTGTATTATGGTAAAGAATCTTGAATAACAACATGGAAATTTATATTTGCTGTGAGCTATTTAATAATAATAATATAATCTAGTTATACAATTGTACATTCAACTTCGTCCGCAATACTTTTTAACGAAAGTAAACCAATTTTTTCATATTCGTTTCATAAATGTATAATTCAATAATTGTATTTGTATAACATACCATATACGTAGACATTGTATGTAATCAGACTATAATATGATATATGGGACGATAGAATTACTGAATAAATTGATAGTATTAAAACTCCGTAGGTATCTAAATCGGTTAAACCACAGTATTAGGCAGTATGTGATTTGAACGAAAAAAGTCTTCGACCGTGATGCAACTTTCCAATATATTAAAGTGTTGCCCAATATTGTGATTAAAGTGACATAATATGATCCGTATAATGGGTGTAGAAAGTAAATAGGGCGAACTAAAAGTTTCAAACATTAAAACATTAAGAGCAATTTTGTGCCGTTCGTTTGTATATTTACGAAAGTACAATAATGTACAGACTGTAGTGAGTGCCCGTCAATAGAGATATTAATTGATATGTTAGATCACTCCGAGGTTTTTTGTAATATTACTTTAGGTTGTATCGGTAAATTCTAATATTTTGATTTCATAACTTCCAAACGCGATATTTACATAAAATAGACGACGATTAAACGATATTATTCCATACGTCATCTAATTGTAAGAATGAAATTGTATTTTCAATATAGAGCATAATATTATAACACTGTGTTAAATGCAGTAAAATCATTACTTATATAAGTATGCCCAAGACCACAATACAGCACTAGTCAGGTTGGACCACATTGGTGCGATAAAATATATGGATCAATTTTTATTACAATTATTATTAATTAATCAATTATATATTTTTACCTACTTAATAAAACAAAGCGAAAAAATAAACTTTAAAAAAAAAAACTATTTTATTTAATTTTTATTTATTTCTTTTATTTTTAGCATCGACTTTATTTTTTACATTATATAACACTGTGCATTTTAATTTACTTTTTTAAGATAAGAAATTTTGTTTGTAGGGTTTGAAAATGGACCAATTGCCTGGTAAAAATTGGCCGGAAGATGAAATTAATTTCTGGCTTCGTCGACGTTTGGGCAGTAGACGATGATGTGCTTGACCGGAGATGTTTGTGTTGCATGTTGGGCATAGTAGTGGGTCTGTCACTTTTACTATAAAATATGTTATATACTTATTGTATTTAATGTTAACGTATTTCTAAACATTGTTCTAATTTATAATCTTAAATCCTACTATTGCAGGGTTTCGGTCCGTTTTATTCATTTGAATAAATCATTATTATTGTTATTAATATGAACAAGCGAAACACTAAAATTATTCTCAAAAACAGACTCAATTCTGATGTATTGATGTTACTCACTTTTTAAGTCACATATATTTTAGTAATAATATGAGCTTTGTCGATATAAAATACGAACCTTGGGAAAAACTTCGAAAACGCTACAGGCGAGAGGTTGGGTTCGTTGGTTTATTTGAAATGGTCGGTCAACACGTTAATAGCAGGTAGGTACTATAGGTACATAACATTATTCTCTCTTGGCCGATTATTATGTCATCGTTTTAAACCAATTTCGGTTGTTCTGAATCCCACACGATGCGTCAGTTTTCGTACCACAAATTATAATATTTACTTCCGTCAGAACTCTAGTTGCATCGTTTGACATACATTTTATCACATTACTTCCTATCTGTGCATGAAGTTGAATGTTGAAATGTTATTTTTGCGCACTTTTTATTTTATATATATACGTTTTGTCGTAGGTACATGGGCTGTCTATTACGTAGATAATTTAATTTTTCGAATCATTTAACTTTATCGACTTGAGTTTTGTTTGATACGTTGATACGTATGTCAGTCCACTTCTCTTATGTCATTATTAATTATGCAAGTTAAATTATAGGTAATAATAATATAATATTATTAGTGTCTGAAGTACCTCCGCTCAGAAGCCGTTCCCCGTGTCTTTTCTTTTTATGTCATAATTTTTTATCAATTAAGCATATTGTTCTGATTGAAACAGATGGCATGATACAGAATTTTGAGAAAATTAAAAATATTATCAGAGTATTGTGTGTACAATATTATTATTATGTCTAGTCGTCGTCAACGATGTTTGTCATATTTAGGATCCAATCGTACTAATACCGGATATCTATATCAATTAAATAGGTACACATATATTTGGTCGAATACATAATCTATATATATTATAAGTACTTTAAATCAGCAGATTTCACCACTGACCATAGTAATAATAATGATACATATATATCATGTTTCGTAATAGTCCAGCCATTCCTCGAGTCACGTATATAGGCCATTATTTAATAATATTGTTGTTATGATTGTTATATTATAGATATTTTTTTAGTTAATAACAATAATA
Organism: Myzus persicae; assembly: GCF_001856785.1. Lineage (NCBI taxonomy): Eukaryota > Metazoa > Arthropoda > Insecta > Hemiptera > Aphididae > Myzus > Myzus persicae. Next base: position 169,829 of record NW_019103912.1, read on the forward strand.
ACAATAATAATAATAAAAAATGAGACAAACTCATATTATCCAATTATTTATCAGACGGTATTGAACGTGCGCATTCGGTACAAAATACAACATTTGTTGTTATTATTGTGGCCATTTTCCGAAATCGGCGAGGTATTCAGTCGCCGGGCGGGGTGGGGAGAAGTGTCCTAACAAATTTGGTCAACGATAAATTTTCATTACGATGATTATATCTACCACCGCGACGCGATAAAAAACCTTGAATATAATATATTTTATTTTAATAAGAAAAACTATAAACGCATAATAATATTTATAATATACATTTTATTATTATCAACAATAATAATAATAACGATAATAATAAAAATATAATTGTTTGTATAATGGTTATTTGTCGTGGGTCAACAAGTATGTAGAACGTGATGATGCAACAGCTGCACATGTACGGTGCTATTTTCTCCCGACACACGTGAAACGTTCACCGACTGTCAGACGCCGCCGCTGACACTGGCTGTTATACACACTTTTCCTCCCCACGATATGTTCAAGTGGAGGCACCTATATTAGCGTTTTTTCATCACACTCGAGCCAGGTGACGTTATTCGTAATGAAACAGACGACAACAACGGCGACGACGTTTTTTTTTTTAACGATTTCGGAATAAAAATACAAAACTCTTTTTTCGGTCTACGATTCTTTCCCACACTCGTACGTCGCAAACCGCTAGCTGCAATTACATTTCAAAAATATGTATTATATTATTAGATAACCGTTTTTCCGTTTTGTATGGATCGCACACAGGCGGTGCTGGATTCATAAAATATGAATCTTATATAACAATATATTCTAAATACCTGACCTAGGTGCGGGTATACTCGAAGCCTCGAAATATCGGTCGTCGACAAACCAATACCGACAACTGAAAAATATAATCTCTGAACGTAAAATATTTAGATGTACATAATATCATTATGACAACACTAGAGCGCGTACTTGTCTTGAAGCCGCCCCTCGAGCTTAGGTCCTGGGAACCTGCACCATATATTATACATACACACGCGACGGCCTGAAAGGACTGTCAATTCAGTATCGCAATGCACTTCGCAATCAAATTACACGACACGTACTTACCAATACGACGACGTATTGTTGTTACACATCCATGATAATAATAAGAGATTGTTTGCAGTGTTCGTAGTGCGATTGTATTGAAAAATGTATGCAAACTAGATGACCGTTTTCCCCGTTCGGTCGCTATACAGATTCGAAAAAAAAATATTCTATATACCTATGCCTAGGTGCGGATGTTTACTCGAAGCCACGAAATATCTGTGGACAAACCAACCGAACACCGGCTTGATCTTGGGAGCCACTGCAGCCTTGTGATATGCACGCACGACAACCTGCGGATACGTACTGACAAGACTGCTGTCGATTCCGCATCGCAACAACACATCGCAATCGTAAATTACACCCATTGGTATAGGTACTCGAAGCCACGAAATATCTGTCGAAAAACCAAACGAAAAATGAAAAATATGGTCACTAATCACAGATAATGTGAATAATAATTATATTGTATCGTTATTCATCTCCATCGCTGCGAGCTTCCTAAGGAGATCGATGAACCATTTCAATATAAATATGTTACAAGTGTAATATATAGTTTTGTTCTTTCGATTTTGTATAAAAAAAAAAAATTGGCAACCCAATACAAGAGTGCGCATTGTCTTAAGGCCGTGCCTCGTGGGTGATGGTCTAGGGAACCACCGTCGTATAGTGCACACACGACGACCACACTGAAAGGACTGTCAACTCGGTATCGCAATATGCACTTCGTAATAAAATTACATGACCAATATGACGGCGTATTGTTGTTACACATCTATAATAATATAAGAGACTCTTTGCAGTGTTCGATTTTTTTTTAATAGATATTTTGTGGTTTCTTTAGTATTACGTGTTCCTGTATTGACGGGCACATTTATATGTACACGCGTACAATATAATAATATTATATGCTATAGGTATCATTGTAAACACAAAAATACAGATTCGCATAATTACGTACCTTATAATATTATATATTATATTATAATATTATTTGATGTCCAGTGATTTCCATATAAAATTTTAATCTCATACAAATATACAAAACTAAATTGTTTTTTTTTACTATTCATAATGTTATAATTTTTTTTTTAATCGAATTTCACATATTTCTTTTGTAGTAGGCAACTAAGAATACTCTGTAAATGATCTCCAATGTACCTATTCTTCAATCACGTAATCCATTGCCTGACGAATCAATATTTTTTCACCGCTATTATTTATTTTTAGTGTAAATCATTTGGTTAAAAATATAGTCTACGTCTTACGCCTACCTAAATAATAATAAAATTACGAGTTCAACCACACCACACCCCACCACAGACTTTCTTAAACAATTATTAAATGAACAACATTCGTGATAATAATATCCTTATTATTTCAACAGTATCATTCATGAACATGCCTATTTTGTAGTGGACTATTTGATCTATGTCTTTACTAGAACTCAATATTTTAGTTTTTCATTACATTTTGATTTAAAATAACGACCTGCCAACTTTGATTGATCGTCCGTTCATATGATATCTGTATTATATAAGTAACCCCGAGTAGTCAAATGTCAATATCGATTATCAATAAAATGTAAGAAATGTTGCCTGACACCTGTTGATATAAAATCATATATTTATATCAGCTGTCATAATACTTTAGGCGCATAATAATTTATTACGGTTCCATAAGCGCAATAGTTTTCTTCGATAATCAAATTAAATGTAAAACTATTTTTCACTGAAAACAAATTATAAATTATGTTTATCTCAATAACAAAAATAGTGATTGTGTGTAGTGTAGGTACAACAAAATATAAAACATGTCAGTATTACCCAATGAAAATAAATACAAATAACATCGTCCGCCCACTCATAAATCATTTTAGGTAGGTGCCGTTTTCTTTTTTTTCAACAAATGTTTTTTAATTGTTTTTGAAACAACTTAATGTTGATAGATAATAGTAGGTTAGGCATTGAATAAAATATATGATATCTCGAACATAATCGATGTATCAATTTCATATATTATTCGGTCTAGCACCGAATATTTATAACTTTTTTAGTAAATACTTTCTCCCTTTTGGACTTGTTGTCCAACCATGGGGTGAATTACTAAACGTATCGTGTAAGAGCCACTAAGATTATAGAGTGGGAAGGATCAATTGACAATATTGCGCGCGAACAAATAGAACGTGCGGTAGCAATTATAGCCGTGGAAGTAGCGTTCTGATTGTTTACATTAAAATAATTACACACTCGTAACAATTGAAAATGTTAATTATTCGTTTCTAGTTAGGTAGATTTTTTTTTACAATAAGTAATAGTGGGTGCGCATACATATTATAATAGTATTAATATTGAATGTTTTCAAAGAAATTCGAGTAAAATGAAGCTGATAACTATGATGATTGAGTTTTCTTCAGTGACATCGTCAAATTTAGACGAAATGTCCAGAAATTTGTGTAACTAAGAATCTTATAAATATAAAAACTATTCAAATGTATTTTTTACCTAATCAAAAATACACTTGAACGTTTTGCAGTTTTTGTAGGATGATAAAGCATTTAATGGAACTCATTAACTCAAGGTAACTTATTATACGATAATAAATTGTGTGTCCACGCTCCACAAGACTTACGGTTGAGAAATATTTTCAGCAGATGTGTCATTTTTGGGGACTGACCATTGAGGATATAGGGTCTGCATTCGCACCTACTTTTAAAAATAGACTTTTTTATTTCATTTAATATTGTGTAATGTATATTAGACATTAGTTTACATAGTACTCAGTATATATTATTTTATTTTTTAGATATTATTCTCATGACTCATGATAATGTGCATGAGCATTTAGATATGAGATATCTTATTTTATGGTGAAAATATCAAACCAAATTAGCTAGGGTGGAAAATAGCAAAGTGGTGCAATTATTGCCCCCAGGCGCAAAATGTCTTGATCCGACCCTGTGTGTCTTCAATTCTATATCATTTTTTTACGAATTTGTTGTACCAAATCGTCAAAGCTGACATCGACTATATATTTTGATACGCTCAGGTAACGACGTAACGTTTATTGGCCCAAACTGTGGCCCCATTAGTAGCGCATAAAATTAAATGGAATTTTAAAATAGATAGATGCGTACCCGTATTATTTTTTTATACAGAATATTACAAAAAAAAAAAAATAGTTGATCAATGACCAAAACAACTATAATGTTATGATAAGTTTGGGCGTAATACGTTTTTAACACGTTTGATTGAACGCAAGTACCTATACGTCATTTCAATTCCTCTACCCTAAAACTTTCATTTATCAATGCTACCGTTGCGTCATTTACTTCATTACTTGGATAGAATAATTATTACTTCCTTGTCCAATTATATTTACCAAGCAATTATAACAAAAATATGCATACCTACTTGTTGACTACAAACTTTTCTTTTATATAATACGTGGCGAAGAATCGTACATCATTTTTTTTTCTAATTATCCAATAAGTTGAAACAAAATGTAATTCCCATGTAGTAGCAAAAAATATTTTAACATAACATTTCACTTGCTTAAATAAGTTGGGTACTTTAATAACTATAATTATGGTTTGTAATATTATATTACGTACCAAATTAGTATATCGTATAACTGAAATATTAAACACAATAAAATTCCATGCCGCTGTTTGCTTTTTAATTTTAACTTGATACTATATTATGATTAAAATTTAATTGTTTTAATTTTAATTGTTCGTGGTAAACGCAGAGTCATATGGAACAATTTTTGAATTAAAACGGATGATTATATCACTTCAATTAGTCGTTCAAAATGTATTTGAAAAAATATTCTAAATACTTTTTTTGGAATTTTCATCATAAATAGACACATTACTTTTTATTGATGATTGTAAATGTACTTCGAATGAATTCGACAGATATTTTCATAAGATTTTCAGAAAATGCAGTAGATCCACATTAAACAAACAATTTTACAGTGGGAGGCTTTTTCTAGAAACTTTGCTACTATATGTTATGGAAGAATCCCAAACTCACAAATAAAGTCCTGTTCTTTTGGGGGGACATTTATAACTTTTGCCGAGAAAAAAATTCTTATTAAATATTTTATGCTAGAACAATCTGTGTAACTGGTTTTCTAAGAATTAGCTGTACCTACAAATTATTTATTAACAATAGCAACAGCAATATTATACTTTGTGTATAAACATGTATACAAATATTTTTGAAAAAATGTATTTATTTTGTGTACTAAAATAATCATTCTTTATTTTTAGTTTTTTATATTTTTGTTGAAAAAAAAGAATCTATATTAATATTTAAGAAATAAGGAATGAACAATACTGCATGATATTATATTTGAACAATTATTAATAAAGACAAATGAGAAAACTAATAAATACGTACTATCATTTTCTTATTATGTTTAAAGAAGTCCCATTTCGTTCATTCAAATCGACGGTCGATGTTATTCCATTATATTCGTACATCCCAAGTCCCAACCATATCATCAAAACGCTATTCCGTATTATAAACATATTGTTAGCCTCTCACAAAAGCATATTATTATAAGGCACATTTCCCCATACGTCCTGCCGATGCAAGGATTCATTATTATAGTATTGCCTAAATTATTCCTATTGTTGTCCTAAACAGTATCATAGTCCATGGAGTACAATATATCGGAGATTACGAAAGATCAATTAAGATTTTTCAAGAACTAGTCCAGTATGACAAATAGAATATCATCATTACCGTCCTTAATAGTGTTATTAAATCAATAACGATAACCAATCAAAACTCCAACTTGTATCTCCGTTTAAGGGTGGATTCGGCTTACTCGTAAAACGCTCTTTCGGAACGCGATAGAAATGTTTTTGGTACCGTTTAGAAAGTGGTAGATGCTGTAAGTAATTTTTTTCCCACTCGCACTATTAAACAGTCATTGCCGAGGCTTCATGCTCGTCTTTACCTTATTTGTCTAAAATATATTCTGGTTCTCACGACCAAGCTGTTTGTTATGCATATATGAATTATAAAGAGTGAAACAAATGAAACAAGAGCGCAAGACAAGATGGGTTCTCAGATTGGCGTGATGAAATTGGAACACTGGTCGTTTCGAAACCGATCGATGGAAATAATGTAAATGACGGGTACTGTGAATTCAACGATACCTGCCTACAACTAGATCATCGTCGTGACTTTAAGATGATCGCTGGATCGATGGATAGACACCCAATGGGAATAATATAGGTATTTTTGTTTCGTTTTATTTATTGAAGTTTTTAAGATGGTTAATAGAAGAACTATATTGCAGGTTTTGCAAAAATGTTTTTCAAAATACTTAATGTAGCTGTACAGCGATGTCCTTCAAAAGTGATCGGTGGGAAGAGAAGTACAAATAGCATTCATAGCCGACTACCAGTTATGTATACTGCAAATTAAATTCATAATATATAAAGTATGAAAAATGTTCTAGAAAGTTATGAAAAACTTTCAATAATGGTAAAAAGTAAAGCTGCAAGTAGATTCTCCCTAACATGTAACAAATTCTGAAAAATATTCATTTATTTATACAGCATACGCTTATTATTACAATAGATCAGATGGATGTAAACTAGTAATATAGATATATATATAGTGTGGAAAACATTTTACATTTTTCACTAAATATTTATGAGAATTATTAAAAAGTTTCCTGCTTATAGGATACGTTTTTCTCATATTAATTTTCAGATGTGGTGGTTTATTGCGGCTTTCAAATGGATGACGATAAATACTAGAATATAACGACTTTACCTAGCAATTTAATTCTTAAAGTGAAGTGAAACGAAATACAACAACTAGTATCTAGTTATCCAAATAATTGTATGTCTGTTATACCTACCTTTTTAGATTCTGAGCGAGAATATATTATAAGCGTTTGAGCGTTTGAATTAAATTAAATTTTTTTTACGGTTTTGAAATAGGAACAACGACCAATAAGTTTTATGCGTCATGTTTTGAAAATCTAAAAACTAGTTTTGAATATATTTTTTCGAATATCATACAGGTATCTACCGAGCACGATGAAAAACTACCGCGGTAACTGTAGGAAAATTATTGAAGAGATAATGAGCGCAGTCTTCACTGAACTGAACTCAGAATAATTGTTTGGCTCGTTGTATTATCTTTGTTTTGAAATTTAATATCACAATTCAGTAAACACCACAGTCTTGTTCCGTGGTTAATGAAGCGAGAAGAGTGCAAAACACCCAGTCCCTGTGTCCTGTCGGGCTATTATTTAGTTATAAATTTATTTACGTGACACTAATTGTACCTCCATAAATCACATAAAATATAATTTTGAAATGTTTTTATTTTATTTTTCAACACGGTTATTTGTCTTACACGATGCATTCTAGAAGTTTATAGGTGATATACTAATGTGTTAAAATATGTAGAATTAAGTAGATATGACGTATTTTAATTATTTGCGAATTTCGCGGGTGTGTGTGGAATCGTACATCCGGTTAGAGTATATATTATGTTGAACTGGTTTAACCACTTTTGGCCAAAGGTTAAGATTGAGGAAAAGTGGCAACGGGTTATTTTGTTGAAAAAAAAATACAAATACAAATAACACGACTTAAATGTAGGTACAACAATTTTCTGGTCTGTATAATATGTATTTATTATAATCGTGTGTGTACACTAGCAGCCAAATAGAACTCTGTAATTTGTCACACGTATTTAACTTACAAAAAAAAAACAAAATAATAAACGTTTAGTATAAAAGTTCATGGGTAACCAATTAATATTTTTGAAAGACCTCATTAGGAATATCTGGAAATTGTTGGCAGGCCATCAAAATTTATGGCGTCAGGAAAAACCAATGTATAAAAAAGATAAATTACAACTCCAGAACGTATAATATTATTTTGTTTTTAATTTTTTTTTTTTTTTTGTCTTCGAGCCGGATAAAATTTTCCGCAGACAGCCAATTGGCCCTATAGGCTGTATTATAATCGTACACAATATATATATTATTCAATATTATTTGAAACTAATATCAATATATAATATTTATTATATTTTATTAAAAGCAAACTTTACCTTATATGTTATCTAACACTATATGTAGTGCTCTCACATTTATAGCTAATATATAGCTACTTAATATTAATAATAACAAAGTAATCTCTACTGGATTCTTTGATTATTTCAACGCACCATAAAATGGTAAATTAGTATCCAGTTACCAGCCAGAATGCGTGTTGAACGTTATCATTTTTATTTACATTATTTTAATTAATTGGGCAAACAGACCGTTCACGAAAGTATACCTATATGTATGCCAGCGCTTTCGCTTTGATACACAATATTAATATAAACGGTACACTTCATGAACACACTTCAGGTTGTTATTATAATTATTATTCAAGTTTGACTATATAATCTACACTTTTTTATGAAAATTATCTAAGTCATTTCTACTAGTATAATAATAGTTTATAAGCTTATATGATTTATGCGTTTGATATTGCCAATCACGGACGGCAATATTAAACAATTTAATAAGTGAAAAGCTTGAATAAAACCGTTATAGAATAGGTAAGCACATAATGTTTTATATAATTTGTATGTAACGCACATAATAATTACAAACCGAAACTCTAAAATTATTTGTAGATGCAAGAACATAAACGATTTAGATTATGATAAATATAAAATAAATAACGAATGGGAAGCATACCTAATATTATGCTATTATTATAATTTCTCTTATGCGTATACGAGTATGTATATATTGTGTGGCTTGGAAAATCCTTTCTTATAATTTTATTTAAATATGCAAAACATATTGTAACAGTTAAACACTTTTTGCATACAAACATAATTTATTTAAATGAGCATTACGAAAGCACGTACATCAGAATAAATAAAGAAATATCTAGGAAATACCGAACAAGTTGAAAGCATTTAGAAAAATTGACAATTTTTTTAATAACATTAACTCGGGATTGCAAATTTATACCCTAAAAAGAAGTTTTATAACACTTTTTTTGTCACATCTAAGTACCTATAATATTTTTTAGTTCTTCCCGTGCAATTTTTTAATAATCGCCCAAAAATAAAATTATTATATCGTGTCCACAGTGTAATCATTGCGGACAATTAAACTACATTATAATACCTATCATATTTAATCTTCGTAAATTGCAAAATATTACATTAAAATTATAAGTAAGCAAAAATAGCAGTGTGTAAAAATAATGTCAGTAGGTAATCATTAATCACTGTAATAATCCCCGTCTATATTCTTTGAAAAATAAAATATAGCTATCGTCACATATTACTGGATGAAACATTGTTCAAATAATTTTAATTTGTTCAAAATATTAATAATGTTTTTTGAAATAATCAAAATAGTCGAAAAAACTAATACCTAAATTGGAAAACAGTTAACCTAAATATAGAGATTTAATAAAAAGTAGAAATTGAATGTATAATGATGTTATATTATTATAGAATACCTCCAATTTGTAATTAAGTTTAAAAAATGTAAGTGTAAGATGTAAGCTAATAATATCAATTAGCCATCACGACTAATGACAGAAATTTAAAAAAAAACTGGAAAACTCACTTCTGCTGGATACTTACCTATAATGAAATAGTTTTCGAGTGTGGATATAATATGGGAAACTGCAGTAATGAATGAATTTTTTTTTTTTGAATTTATGAGTGAATAATCATCGAATTTATACGAAAAATCTATTCTGAGTAAAGAATATAGTTAGTTTATATTATTTCATTAAAATTTCATTAAGATTAAGTACCCATAGAAAATAATAATATGCCTAATGGTGAAATATTTCATATCTATAAGGGTAATATTTTCCTTAATTATAACAAAATAATTAAACCAGTTTGAAGGAAAATTGATATGCGTGTAATTAATTTGGGTATCCGATTTCATCTATAAATTAAACACTTTAAAAAATAGTACCCAACCATGAATTGTTGATATGTTTTAAGAACTTTTGTAAAAACAACTTCTGAGGAACCTTGTATTCAATTTTTAAACTCTTTTTACCGAGAAACAAACAATTCATTAACATAAGACTTCAAAAGTAAAACATTTCAAATATCTAAAAATAGCTGTAAAAGTGCCAGCATTTTATTAAGTCTCATAAATTCTAATAATTAATATAAAATATATTTGATGAACATTTTAAGTCTCTATAGTTATTTCACACTTAATCCCAACTTAAAAATAAAATTACTATCGTAAACTGGTACTGTGTAGTATTATATAGGTACTACAGTGTATGTTTAGTCTTGCCCCCTAAAAGTATCAACTAGATCAAATTTTCTAACGGGAACCTTCCTAAGTATTGAAAATTCAAGCAAATTATATCTGCTCCAAAAATCAAAACTTTATTTATTTATAAACGCCCAAGGCCCAAAAGCCTAAAATATTACTAACAAGATACATATCAATATTATAATAAAAAAGACAATTAAGATTAACTATACCTAACAAATTGTAAAAATAGCAACAAAAAAAGTACTTAAGGGAGTTGAGAAAACACACATCACTGTAAAGACACAATGTGCCTCGGTGTGAATCTAAAATAAATCGTATGTAATTAATAATTTTACATTAAATAATAACAAATTAAAACTAAAATATAATTATGACTATAAGTTGTTTATAGGTTAAAACATTAACGATCGTAGGAAACTCAGTCCAAAATCGCTTAGTTATAATTCACACCTAATGATTATAATAGGAAAAAATACTCGGGGAAAAAGTATCCACAGAATAAATTATCAAGGAAATAACAACCAAGAAAAACCCAAAGAATTATTACAAAAAAATATAAATTCAATAAAAATGCAATAAAATTAAAAAATGTGAATTGTAAATACATGAATATTAATTATTATACACATTTTATTATACATTAATTAATACAAATAATTAGTTGCCTATAATATTAAGAATTTATATTTTTTTCCATAATTATTTATAATATAATGCAATTAAACATTGATTTAACATTAAGGGGACGATATAAATACAAGTGATATCTCCGTTTCATAAACGCAGCCAATATTTAAGTTCAACAGAACCAATCGTGTGTTTTTTTACCTTCAATATTAGACTGAATTAATCTTACTAATCAAACTTCGTTATAAGAAATTTATTTGCGTTTATAGGTACGTCGATTTTTACAATATTTTATTTTTTAAGCGAGTTTTGAGCATTTTTAAATTTTAGTTTTTTACTCAATCATTACTATAATAGGTGACTCAAAACTCATTAAAAACTGGACATATTGTAAAAAACTGAAGTACAAACACAGGGTTAATGTTTTTAGCTTTATGTTCATAATACACATAGGTCAATTCACTCTATACTGTCTAGCCGAAAACACAAAATTGGATCTGTAAGAGGACGCTCCATCCGCCTGCGTGGTCTCCGCTTTACAAATGTAAAACATAGCAAAAAATGTTTCACGAGGGAAAGAACTGAGAAGACTTCAAGTATAGGTAACTAAGAAATACAATTTTCACCATGAGTTGAGGAGAATTTTAAATATTTCGTAGTTTTTTTATTATTTCGATTAGACCAGTATATCAAAAGTTATTTAAGTTTTGAAAACGAAAGAGTATCATATTTTTGAAAATATTATAACCTTTTTCTTATTCATGATTTTAAACAAATAAAAATGTTATGATACAAAAAACATTATCTTCTATATTGTGTAAGCTTTTGGTGTCTCTTCTAGGCCTACAGACTGAGTGGTTCTATTCCGAGCAAAACATTTTTTGCGATTTTGTACACTTGTAAGACGAAGACAACGCATATATTATGCAGGTAGGCATGGCGTGGCGTCCTCTCAATAGTTTTATTTTATAAATAATTCTCAATGTTATTCAATTCAAACAAATGGGAACATTATCAATGAAGGTATAATCAAATTACACTACAAATAAACAAATTTGAACAAGCGACAATCATTCAGTTTTAAATGTGAAACGTGATAATTTGCTATGTGTATAGATAGGTACTGGGATTAATGTTGAAACCTATACACATACATCATTCCATATATTATATATTTTATATGACTATATGAGTTTATGACACTCCAACAGTGTATAATTTTAATATATGTATCGAAGTTTAGTACCTAACTAATAAATCTGGCAATTGTTGTACATATTATTTTTACCTGAGAAGGCATTCATAAATCTGATCACTTTCATTAGAACATATTCCCACGCACCTTGGATGATTATAAAATACGTTTAATGGATATGTATACACTATAAACATATGTGTATAATATACTACAGCATTGACCACAAACTTGATGCGTTTGTAAATAACCTATATAAATTATAATGATATAAACTGGTAGGTAAATAGATATATAGAAATATCCAGTGATTAAAATGTAGAATGTTTGACTTGCGAGTATAAATATATGTATAAAATATATATTATATTTGCTTATCAAGGTCGGATCAAATTAATTTCTATTTTAGGTACTCGATACTTATAACTTACTAACAGATTACCATATTGAAGTATTATCTATGCGTAATATATGCCAATACAATAAAATTGCAGCGTACCTACAGTACATCTAACCTAACCTCACGTACCTTCAGTATACACGCATTTTAATCATCGTTATACTAGGTACCTCATACCTCTTCTTTAGGTATATCGGTAGGCCCGACTCAAAGTATAGACGATCGAGGCAATGGCCTAGAGCAGAACTTTTGTGGGGACAGCATTTACAAAACAGTGACCTATATTTATTATTAATTATTTTAGGGGTGGCAAAATTTGATTTTACCTAGAACACTATTTGCGCTTGAGACAGTACTGTAATAAAATATACTGTATGATAAATTTCCTACAATACACTAAATGTCTTATAATATGTTTGAGTAACATTTGTATTTAATTTTAATATTTATTATAACATGGGATTGAAGCACCTTCTACAAAATCCAGTTTTTGAAAAAATGTTGATTTTTTTAATATTAAGAAATATAGTATCTAATTTTGAATCTAAGATAGGACAAATGAATAGGGGGGGGGAGGGGTTGATGAATTAATTATTTTTACTTATGTTCATTATTCAAATGTTATGCAGTTTTTGAAAAAAAATCACAACTGAATACAAAATATTCTATTTAAAAAAAAATTTCTATCATCTGTTAACTAGAATATAACGGACAAACCAAATTGCTTTGTTTGATTCCATGTCGTAATGGCTAGTATATACTTGGATTTAAAATGCATTACTCGTATACTGTTATCTAGGAGGGTATTTAAATGCATAGCTGAACAAAATATTTAAATACAATTAAAAAGACATAAAAGAATACTGTAAAATATACTTTTAAACATTTAAATCCTTGTCTTAGGGCTGTTTAGTGTTAAATACTGTTATTTGAAATTTTAAAATCACAAAATATTATATAGGTATTTGATGTACAAAAAACCATACAAATTGTAATTCTAGATATGAAGATGACTCGGCTGATCTATGACGGTTTTCACTTTTAGGAGAGTCTTATTTTAGTAAAACACGTGTGTATTGTACAGGTTGTACGCGAATACTCGACATTTTCCAAACGCATACGAATGACACGTTATACGCGTTTACGGGAAGTAGGTACCTACTTATAAAATCTTATATCATAATATCAAACCGAAAAAAAATGTTCGAGAAAAAAACTGAATAATTGTTATACATTAGGTTTAATAATAATAAACGGAAGGCCGACGGAGCTGGGCGATGACGAAGAAATGGAAAGGCGAAGACCGCGGCGCTGCAGCGTGCTAGCGGCGGTGGCGGTGGTGAGGTCGTTAAAAGAGAGTAGTACCTGCCTAGTAAATTATTCGCAGCCAACAAGAAATTCAGTCCATTCGCGAGTGTTGGTCCGACACGAGGACCCGCTGTCTACTTCTTCCCGAGTCGAACGGTTTCCGGCCACCGCTGCCGTCGACGCCGACGTTGTAATATATATATATATTAGTCGTCCGTCTCTGTTCGTTGAAAGTAAAACAAAATATATATAAAAAATATATATATTTAATTTTTCTTCTCGACGCTGCGGCGTTCTAGTAACGATAAAAAAAAAAGAAAAGAAACCAAGTATAAAATAACGATTAAAAACTACGCGCAGTGTCATTTCATGTGAGCTCATCACATCGGTAGACGACCGCCGCCGCCGTCGGTTTTCTCGACGTCGTTTTTGTTTCATTTCGCTCTTATATTATAGTTTTCATTTTTATTCGGCTGCAGTAGTTACGCGACCGCGAAAATGAACCATCATAACCATGTGTGGTGTTTGGCCGTGTTGGCCATGGCATTGTATTTGGCGCCGGCTCCAGCAGAATCGACCATAGTCCTTACACACACCAATATGGAGAATTCCACCATGTTCGCTGGGACTAGGGTCAAGAAACGAACAGGTAATAACATAGTCGGTAAATATAATAGAGATAGTTTACCGCAATTTATTCATTCTTGATGTGTGTAGTTATTATTATTATATTATTACTCTATCATTATTCTATTATTATTTAATTAATATTACAATATATTACACATATATAACGCACATTACCAAAGCAAAGGTCATAAACTCATAAAGTGCTTGTACTGTAGTTATAGTAGTGGTAGACATAGTAATATTGTCAATACAAAATATATTCACGTTCGTTCAAATCTCCGATTTTTACTTGATTTAAATAAATTGTTTTCGATTACATTGTTGCTTTATATATTTTATTACAATACAATAAATTATAATGTTTTTAATGCACTCGTGTTAGTTTTAGAAAATAAGTAATCCTACAAATGTATTTCAAGTTTATAATCAAGTAAAGAATAAAATATAGACCTTTGAGTAAGACGATAATGATGATATTATTTTATGATTCTGCAGCAAATTTATAGACGGAAAACGGTCAACGAAATTCGATTTACGATGGAATTATTATATCTTTCGCGATAGCCGTATAAGTGATATTCACAATAGTTTAGGTATTAACATAATAACATCATAATATAACTAACGGAAGAGTTATTTAATTTCCAATCAATTTAATATATAAATAATTTTCTTTAATATCCATTCAACGTCTTAATAGTTTCCGATTGTCAAGAACATCATTATAGCATAATATATTATATTAGGCATACCTACCTGTGTCTATTATTTCGCCTGTAATACGCATTTAACGAGATGAACGATTTCGTTGCGTATAGAATTTAAATAGAAACACAAAGTGAAAACTCAAGACCACGCGCCGATTTATCCATTGATAATAACCTCCTATATTTTGTTTCCGATAAAAATGACGTCCGTCAATGTATATTATACTATATTAAAATAATAATAATAATAATACAATCGCAGTTTGTAGAACGATGTCTTTGATCTGCAGAATGTCCACTGAAGAACGACGTACGTTGTTTTTTTTATCAAAAATATCCAATTTGTTATCACTGAAAAGTATATGCCGTTGGTATACGACTAAGTATATTATGCCGTTTCCGCGGGAGAAATTTATCAGCAGTTTGCTGATTTTATGCGTATTGTAATATTCTCGTCGACCGTTTATTTTTCGAATTCAAACGACTGCTGCAGGTGGATTATTATTATTATTATTATTATTATTATTATTACTATTATTATTACAGTAATCATACTGTCCGAATAATGATTCATTGACGGCATAATAATATTGTGTCTCGTGCGCAACGCGTTAGCTGGCCGCATATTGGCCGTCGCACGGGAACAATATAATAATAGCAAATCGGGACTACGCAAGTCACGAACGAGTACAGTGCAGTGCCGTGTACAAGATCGCAATAATATACGCTATAAACGTGTGTGCGTACATTTTCCTCACCACACATACCAATATTTTCTTTCCATTTTGATTTGTTTTTATACCCCGTGCGCGTTATACACACCGGCCGGTCTGTAGGTCTCGTGCACTCGCAGAGGACCTATCTCGACACCGAGCACTGTACAGATAGGTATACACGCGAATCGTGACTGACGCAACCAGCCACCAGGTAAGCAGCGTCGGGTTCCTTACTGCATGCTTTTCCGTGTCACGGTCAGAGTTGATATTGCAATCGTTTTCGCGCGCACACGAGGGTACCGCCAGTGATCCTTGGTGGTCTGATGGGGAATAATGTAACAATTAGAAAAAAAAAAAACAATTATCGACATGGTCTGACCTAGACCCGGCCGTAGTGTGACGTACCCGCCTATAAACATATCGATATTTACATATTGCGACTAGAATTAACGCTCTTCAAAAATCCATACAGTGTTCCTCGTTAAGAAACAAAACAATTGTTGATGAGCGTTAACCACTAGGTATACCAGGTAATTGCTTAGATATATGTATAGCTGTGATATTATGATCATCGTCGTATTGGCGCCGAAACGATACGAGCCGTCGTCGTCGGTTATTGTGTCCGGTGAAAATAGAGACGGAAGTTTGTCGTTTTCCGCGGCAGCGTCCCAGTAACATTATTTTACGTAATTGAATTATTATTTTGTCCGCCGAACGTTCGTCTGTCCGATCGGTGTAGTAGATCAAACCTGCTTTCTGAACTAATATAATACGTCTTATAACGATGTTTTTATTAAATAGAAAGTGAATCTGAACAACGGTGGAGATTATAAATGTGTCGCATAAAATATATTATACAGTTATCTATCCTCATAAAACAATAGACGTACATTACGGCTCACAGGTTTTGAATCTAAAACCGAAATCATATTTTGTACCTAAATATGTAATCAAAATGAATAGTATATACCCTTATATTCTTATAATACAGTTTTTATTTATAGGTATAAATAAAAACTGTATTATAAGAATTATTATATCCAAAATATCGAGTATTGGAAATATAATGATATTAAACTGCAGATATTATAAATCCGTGGACATGTTGGTTTTTGAGGTGGTCAAACTGGAAATAACGATGGAAAAATAATACGCATAAATAGTAATCACAGATGTTTGGATTCGCGTTGGATATAAGACACACGCATAATATTATATTTTAACGGTTTCGGGCTATCAATTAAGGAACTTCCAACAATAAAATATTTTCAAAAACATTTCCCAAACAAATTTAAATGAATACAATTTACATTCGATCTGACGTTTATTTATTAATGCTATTTTATAATATTGGTGCTTATTCAAATATCTTGGCCGGTTTCAATATTAAACAAAATTAAATAAATAAAATATAAATGGAAACGAAAAAAAAACTATTTAATTTATTAAAAACTATACATGCGTTAATCTTGCTGCGAGTTGGAAATGTTTAGAGTAAACAACATCACTTTAATTCAGCTCGTATCATTATCATTTATCATGTCTCGTGATAATAATTAATTCAAGTCTTTTATTTTACAAATTAAGGTGGAAATAAAAATTTTAAATTGCAACTGCAAAAGATCTATCAATTTATTAAAATCATCAATATGTTTCAATTACCCACAAAATCATATTCCTCATTCCGCAACATGCTCCGTTAAAAGTGTCATGTTTCGGGACAACAAGAGATATATTATCAAATTGTTCATTAAATTTTTTCCTGGATCAGCAAATCCTCTAGTTTAGTCTTCTATATACCATTTTTCAACATAAAAGTTGTCCTGATACAATCATTATTATGCAAATTTACATTATTATTATATTATACTAGTTATTATACGAACTATGATTATCAGCCATCCTTGTCATGCTTGTCATCAAATATTACAAGTTTAATGTTTACGAATTTCAAACTTATGAGGTAGTTATAACGTTCTGATATTTAACAATCGAGGATCGCTATCATAGGATTATATAATATATAGGATGTATATCTGGAGGATTTTGACAACTTTAGACTGACATCATAATGTTTCAATGTTTCTATCCGTTCAGATACATCATAAATCGTAATACTATAATATGTGAAAATACATAATAAACCATTGAATTTTAAAACGATTCGAGCATTACAAGGAAACGACATTAAAATACAGGTACTTACCGCTGAATGCACAGTTCCTGCTGCACTTAATAATAATATGATACACATGTTGCACGCATAATAAATTACTTACACAAGTATTATTATTTGTGAAAATATGTAACTATATCATAAATAGGTATTTAATTTGTTGGGTATTAATTTAATGTTACGTAAATGACGTGCTGGTGATTAATAATAATAACAATAATGATACAATATTTCTGTAATAATGTGTCCAAGGTGGATGAATAATTAATTAATTCTACTCGACAATACCCTTGCCTGATATAATATATTTAACACAATTATTATCATGTAATTAGTGGGGAAAATAACCGTGTCCGAGTCATTGGAATTAAATAAACATGTTGCTATTTGTTTGATTGCTCGCATTAAATGGAACATTATTGGTAAACAGAATCAGATACTTGAGTTTTGATTAGTTTTATTCCATGCCTACGGCATAATAACGATACACCGATTGTAATTATTATTTTTGACTTGGTACTCGCGTAATTGTCTTACCATGCGTTGAAGACCTGGCCACTTTTCTTTTCCTTTCCGATTCTATTATTTCTGAGTCTGGCCACAGTCTCGCAGACGGTTTTATGCGAAAAAGATAGACTACTCCTCTGAAAACATTCGAAACACAAATGTATAGAAATATCAAATAGATACTTTCATTTTTTTTTCCATCAACTCTGTTGAAAAATGTATACAACATATACCTTGGTATAATAATATTATTATGTGTATAATATATTTATGATATATCAATGTATATTATATTTATATATATCCACAAGTCACCACACAAACGACGATCACCAACTGTGATGCTATGATTGAATTTCCGTCATCGTGAAAAATCAAACCCAATAATATAAGTCATTTATGACTGCAATGGAACTCATATCGATTCAAAAGGTGCTACCTACCTATATTATTATATAGCCTACAATGTGCAGTAATTTTTTTAGTGAATTCCTTTCTGAAGGTGAATCTACTCTTCGTTTAAAACCTGAATAATATTCACGGGTATAACGCTCACCATCGCAGTCTGCGGGTCAAAGGTCTCGAAGCTGATATATTTTACCATGAACGATAAATATTTAGCGCAAGGATATCGCATTGTTGGTGTAGGTCATATAACGTAATGTTATTAATTATTTAATATTATAATACAAACAAATACGAATTTTATTAAACGCTCCTTCACAGACAAAAAGGGAGGAGGAAAAAAGAGTTGTGAACCTACCTACCTATATACTATTTCGTTGGTATCATCATATTTAGAATGAATATTATGGCTATAAATGTGAGCACTGATGATAATAACAAAATTATAAAATGGGTTACTTATTGAAACGAGGTTACACTATAATAATAGCGTAGAGAAAGAAAATCAATTGTCATTTTCACACGATTAACTGCGGAACAACGAAATGGTGTGAAATATTGTGAAACGTTACTCCATCGTAGGGTTAAGGTTTGAGTATCAATCTATTTCGTTCTGTCGTCAACACGTGTACCGCCATGTACTGTTAGTTTTATTTTTATTTTTCCACAATAATTATCTATTTACAAATAATTTTTAATCGTATCCCGCGAGTTGACAGATTACCACCTATCCATCATCGCAATTTACGCAGTTGTAGGCACCTAGGTATATTATAATAATCATATTAATGACGGTCTGCTGCAATGTGATGTTTACCCGCCACCGCGTCGTGGAGACTTAAACGGTCGACTCGTAATCGCTATAATCTGACCTTATAATATGCTTTATTTTTTTACACTGGTGTATAATATGTATTATTATACGCTAATGAACTGGCGATTATTGATCATGATAAATATGATTTAAATGTTATATACGCTCTCGCACGTATGTTTACATGTGTACCTACCTGTCTACTGTGTGTGCTTACACACAACACACTAAATTATAATATGTGCGTACAGCTAGTGTACACGTCTATTATTATACGTTGTATAACCACGTGCGTGAATCTTTTCCCGACTGCGTTAATTCCAGTGCATATTGGTAACGAATCGATTGTGACCGAACGAGACACTATATACGATATATCGATAAACGATTTAACGCACTTTTGTTTTCTGTTTAATCGGTTGTCTCTGACGTGCGTTCAAACGATTCGCCATGGATCTGTGCAGGACAGTTGCTGACAGTGTCAATGTTCTCGTGTGTTTGTTTTGATAGAATATTTATTATGAATAATAATATTGTATGTGTGACAACAACCAGCACACTATGTTTGCCTTGAACATTCCACGGCAAATTTTACGCGTATTATGAAATATATAGGTGCTAAAAGGCAAACGCGTGTTCGGTATTACTTATATTAATGTTATTGTTGTACACTTTTGCAGATTTCATCTACATACATGCGTTACACACGAAATGTTGTTTTTTTTACTACCGACAAAAATCTCATATTTCAGAACCTAAGTATGTATGTACATGTACTTATATGTATGTATTATTGTATACATATAATATGTATATATTTATATGAATGTATATGATATATTGTATACATGTACATATGTATGTATATATGTGTATATGTATGTACCTATGTCTATATTCTAGTACTTCATGATGTTAAGCAATCAGACAATATAAAATATTTTAAAATTTGTCAAGCCCCTCGGTAATTTAAGTACAGTACCTATAATATTAAATATATTAATATTTCTAAGCAAAAAAAACCATTCGTGCACAGACGACAATATTAAATTATGTGTAGTTTAGTTTTTTAATGTGTACACGTTTTCTAAGTCTCATCACTCAATAATTATTTTCTTCGAGAAACATTAATATTGATATTATACCGTTGTATACAAATGGCAAACTACAAAACCAGTTCTGTTGCCATGCGCCATCGGGTAGGATCACTTGTATTTGGCATGAACGGCATTAACCGTTATAACTTTTATAACTTATAATTATTATGATTTATTATGTATCCACTTCAGTTTTTAATATATTTTATATATTGACATGAATAGAAGGATAAAAATGAATTTTTTTAAGTCCATTTCATTAATTCAATGAAATTTAGGAGTAAGCTAGTAATGTTTTAACAACATATTGGAGTTTGAATCACATACAGCTCATTATGTTATACTGTCATAATTTAATGGCCTGCAATTAAATGTGATAAATATTACATTTAGATAAATAAATATAATTTTAAATAAAAAATAAAATTACCAAAATACATCCATAAATCTAAAAATGATATCTCATTATTAAAAAAGCGACCAAAAATTCCGACAATAGCTGGCCCGCTTACTAGTAGTAGGTAGCTATACTAAAGATATATTTTTTTTATTAATAACAATGAAAGTAAATTTTTACATAGGTATATAATATAAACATGGGTCGATAAGATGAAACTTCGAAGACAAGGTCTTCGTTTATTAACAAACAAAAAATATCGATGACACGTACGTGTTCCTATATATTACTTAAGTGCATAATGCACAACGAACAAGTGAAATTAAGCATATTATTATAAAAATACAAGTATAGGTACGTTCAACATTTAAACCTTACAAAGTCATCAAATGATACGAATTATTTACATTTAGTATATCATCCTATTATATGTATTTCAATGCGCTTGAGACGTAAACGTGTGTGCTTGTGCGTGTTTGTGTGCTCGTGTGCGGCGTGTGCATGTGAGTTTAACGTACATATATTTAAGTATGCGATAGATGTATTCAGTTTAATTATTTTTGTACATAAAAAAAATATATACAGTTATTTTTAATACTGGTGAAATGCTACTACCAGATGCGTACGTAGGATAATTTAGTTTCAGCTAAGATTTCAAATGAACTCGAAAACCATCGAAGAAAGTGTAGTTCTGAAACCATAGGCCATTACATTTTGTGCCATTGTGGTTTTATTTTATACATTTTATATACCAACCTGCTACTAACGTAATAACAATAATAACGTCACATTGGATAATCTTCGATACAGCTTCTGCATTATGTACTATAAGTATACGATATACCTACCAATATTTTTTACTATTATATGATTCGCTATTATTAATGATTTATGTCAACATGTCGGTTCAAATAACTATTCTGAAATTAATTAAAATATATTATTCATGATGTAAGTATCAAACAAACCAATATATATAGAGAGTTATTTTAAATTTTATTGAATTTACAACTATTGATAAGCATAAGCAAAAAAGGTATTATTCAAATAAATACCTAACGTTAGAATACATTAAGAATATCTAATTTTGTTAAGATTATTCTTTAGGTCCTATAATAAGTAATATTAATTTATAACCGTCGTGGTACGTAATGATTTAATATTACTGATCATAACATATAACTTTAAAATGTTTAAATTGAACATTTTTAATTGAAAATAAATGTACAACATAGGTTAGATATGATTGATTAATAAAAATTATTTACATACAATATATTATATTTCTTCCTTTTGCACAATTATAATATAACATGACGAATAAAAGGCTGATACTGGATACAACCGTCTTGAAAACATCGTTGCAAATAAATAGCATATGAAACTGAAAAGCCCCGTCAAAACAACCAATTAAAACATTTCGATGACTAAAAAAACATGTATAATCAACTCTATAATTTCTAAAATTCTACTAAAATAAATTCAAAGTAGGTATTAATCCGGGTATACATCATCACGTTTTTTAACAGTAATTACGTTATAGTTAACATCCATATAATTTTATTACATGTAATAATAATCCGTAGCCTGAGTAGTTTTATCAAAATATAACCGAACATTTCAACAAAATCCTACGAAATGTGTGACAATACCCTCTGAACCCTTATCTATAATATACGAATAAAAAAATTAGAATCGTTATTAAAGTACCTACAGACATTTAAAAGACAGGTAAAAATGTTTTAGTGTACATATAACAGTACACAAGAAAAATTTTTTTTAAATAACAATAAACTTTACTCGGTGATATTGAGTGAGAGTTCGAGCAAGTTTTGAGTCTTAAAAATGACGTCAATAAAGGGAAAGCACAATGAAACCTGAAAAATGTTCAAAACCTGAATTAAAATTCTACTATGGCGGTCAGTCGTAAAAGGTGCCCTACAAAGTTTTTTCGTTTATTATTGAACGTTTTATTTTTATTTTTTTCAATATCATTTAAAATCTCTCTTTTTTTCACCGTTACACATATTGTTTGTTGCCAAATCTTATTTATAATACTTAATATTTACTTAATATTATCATAACGTGCACTATTAATAAAGTATAAAGTCTAATGTAGGGTAGTGGTATACTGCAGCTGTTACCAACAATACAAAATTATGTATGGAAACAATGTAATTTGTAAAAGCATTATTCATTACGAATGAAATAAATTCGTATGACACCAATATAAGTTTTCCAGTATTTAATTTGAGAGTATATTGCACCAAATCTAAATAGGACCTAATTATAGGACAAACATTGAAATTAAATCGCAAATTGTTAAAAAAAAAATTCGTTAAATTGTTCACACAACTGTTAAATTGATGTGTGTACATATAATTTGATACCTGTGTCTCTGAAGTGATTGTAATCACCGATAAATCCTTCTTCAGTCTGCACAATATGTGATATTTCCCGTGTAATTGCCTATTATGGCACTATCATTAAATATTACACCGTAATATGTTTTCTTAATGATTTGAAACGAATGAACGTCATAAAACTCCTAATGCCGTTCAAACATATTATTAATTTTCACCGGTAAACGGTTCATATTTAAAGAGGGCAATTTATAATTGATAGATATTAAAATAATGACATGAAATATTAATAATAGCTTCAGGAATGGGATTATGAACTATATGATACTAGGTATCCTAATATTATACTATAAGTAAACAGTTTTTGAAATTTAAAATCATTTTATGATTTTGAAACGTACATATTATTATAAGTAGACGGGTACGTGAAATCTGATATTAAACGCTGGAACAAAAACTGAAATTAATCAACGATGAAATACGATAAATTCTTAGAAAAATATGATAATATAAACGTATCATAAAGGTTGGCCTTATTATTACAGTTGTACCTATATAGGTAGTATTGTATGGTGACAATATAGTAATAATGCAGTGCCATAAAACATTAATAAAACCTATATATAGTACGATATAATAAACACGCTTAATCAAAAAACATTTGGTAAGTCTAAAATATACATAATATACGAGTAGGTACGTAGGAATATATTAAAATATTATATTTTAAGCAAAAACTTTCACTCAAGAATTTCTCGAAACGACATATTAATATAATAATATTATTCCGTAAAAATGTTTGAATAATAAAATATAAAACAATGCCTACGCGTACGACGGGCGTCGATCATCAGACGGAGAGATAAAATAATAATATTATGCGAAAGCAACATCGCAGGTACCTATTACTGCGGATTATAAGTAGGTACGTACTGTGGGTGGGTATATATAGAAGAAAAGGTATAGAACCAACCAAAGTGTAATGAATAAAATCCAATAACGTCTGCGCAGGAGACTCGTTACAAAATATAATTTTTTTTGCTTTGTTTTTTTTTTTTTTAACTACAGTTTAAAGCTATATCAGCTTCCGTTCTCGGTTGCAACATGGTATTATTTTCTACAGCTATGATTAACCGGGAGAAATTCACGTTGCCTAGGCGCCGCGGTTCGGTGCAAGTGAAACTAATTACGTATGCCCCTGCCGCTGGTCGTGGGTGCCAATGGAAGTGTGAAATTTGGCGTGTGGTCAAAGAACACATTGATCGATGGACGTCCGATGTCACTGATCGATTGTTTATGTTCCCTAGGAGTGGGGATCATCGGACGGGTGTTATCGGCGGGGGAGAGGGGAATGTCGAATAAACCGTTCAGACGGGTATTGAATAGATGTGATTTTTATTTTTTTATTTTTTTTTTTATATATATTTTCGGAATAGTAGCCAAGTCACGATTTAATGGAAATATACAGAACGTGTGAAACTTGTATTATATTACTTTATAGGTATCTAGGTAAGTACTTTAAAACATCATCAACTCGGGGATTAGAATGTCCCTATCCCACATAAATAATATTATTCTGTACAGCTCTATCGCCGACATTATAGTAATATTTAACTTGCATCTTTTTCCTAGGCAATTCAATATTTTAATATAGGTATGGATTTAAATCGTATTGTTAATTCGTACGCGTTAAAATCTAGCAGTTTAAATTCGAGTTTGTTCTGAAACAGATATTATACTACCATAGAAATCTGTGACTAAAAATTATGTTTAGAACAAAAAGTAGTTAATCACATATTATATTAGTTATTGATATGATCTTAAAATATAATAACAGATTTAGTGCAAATAAGTGTAATATATACGGTTATATTTATGTTCAACATATAACATTATATGATAAAATGATAAATCTATAGGTTATTATAATATACCGTCATGAACAAATTATGTTTTTTCGTTACATAAATTTCAACTGCACATTTTTTTGACAACTATTATATCGACAGTATAATAATATGTTCCCTTAAGTGCTTTCAGTTGCAGCATGTAAAATTATTATACGTATTATAATTATTATTAATTATAATACGGGTAAGACACGCGTCCTGTAAGATATATGTCGCATTGCATGCGATTTTTTAACGTTATTTCGAATTGCATTGGAGGGCTGTACCTACTACACAGTTGTACAAATCTAATATAAATACTTAGAAAGTTTCTAATACGATCTACATCCGGTTTGTGCGGTTAAATAAAATGTAATTAATAAAGACTAAAACGATATACCTGTGTTATGTGAATGCTATTAATTTACAGCTGTATAGTAATCAGTACTCGTTTATTATAACACGTCATACCTATATGGTACATCACTAATAGTAATAAATAATTTAAAACGCGATATAGGTATAGCTTACTGTAAACGTTCTAAATGCGAATTTCTGTAACGACAATATTCTAAAAACATTCACAATTTCTTGAAAGTTGGACCATTTGAGATGCATGTATGATTATGGTTTCGGCAACAATATATCGGGAGCACTGTAGTGGAAAATTACCTTACTATTATTTACAACCTTTTTATTATTACACTATATTATGTTTTAATATCAAAATCGGGGGGGGGGGGTGTAAAAATCTTAGTGTGTGTATATATTAGCAATTATGTTAGTGGGCACTCTCCCCTAGGGTGTCTCTAAACGACATTAAACTATATCATATTATTGTATTATGCAGAAATAAATCAATAATTTTAAATTATCAATTAAGCATTGTATACATTTTGTATAGTAGTACGCGAATTGCATTATTTCTTTTACACGGCCGTGTAATTTATCACGATTTAAAATATTATTTTCCACTGATTTTTATTCAAAACGCTATTCGAATATACCTATTCACAACGTAATCCACAACGGACTGAGACTTTTCATGCCAATATGCTTACATTCCAAATTGTGATACCTACTTACATAATACACTCACATATTTCGTTAGTATATATACCTGTGTAAGAAATTGTTTTATAAAACCAACAATGGTATTGGTAACCATTGTAAACGAAACTCGCGACGGACGGACACAGCGTTTAAGATACCTATACTATGTTCTCTATGCGTAGTAGGTATACAATGTTTGAACTAAAAATGTATAAAATGTAACGAAAAAATTTCAATTCCTAAATCATCAAGAGCATAATAATACTGTTTTTCGAATAACGGTCAGCGTAAAAGTAATTAATATATGGTTGATTCGTGGCTATAATATTATGTTCATATATATTCTGGATGTACCTATGGCTGCGTGGCTGAAAATTTAATAAAGCCATACATTCATAACTTTATAAATAAAAATGAAAAAAAAATTCTATCACACTATATTACACTACGTGTGTAAGGTAATATTACAAAATCAAATATAATACACTGTAATAATATATAATACTATATATACTGTATTATACACCTTTCAACACGACGGAACATTGAGCGCTATTATTTTCATGTAGTATATAGTGTATATAGTATATATATAGTAGGTACCTATCTACTGACAAAAATAAATTATGATTACTATTACTATAATTGTATAGAGTGTCAGATATAGGTTAGATCATATAATTTATATATTATACCTATTTATACACACTTACTAAGCGCTATAATACAAAATAAATCTAAACCTTTTAAGTTTTTCCAGCTATTTTAAAATCCATTATTATAATTTTGGAATTTGACAAACTCTGTCTTCCCGATCAATTGCAAATTGACATACGCGAAACTATTGGTCTTTTGGAACACTTCTGCTTTCACATCGCAGAAGATTAGGTATATATTATTAGAGGAAAAAATACATTCTCGCGAATCGATTTGGAATATAAAAGCTATATAAGTCCACAAACGTATAGACAGATCAAAACAAAAAACTTATAATAAATGTAATACATTCGAAAATCATGCAGGTCGGTTCTTACAGCATAATATAATATACTGTTCACGTTATAATATTATACTCGTATGGTTGTAGATTTTTCTACATAATGGAAAATGATGGTTATTTTCTTTTAAAATAAAAAAAATAAATAAATACGCGCGTCTTTGATTTCTACACGTCTGAACCGGATCCCGTGTTATTTTTTAGTGATGCCATTTGCTATTACTGTGGCAATTTACTATCTTACGATAATAAGACGTTTTGAGAGTTATAGAAACCGTCGGTCGTCCTCAACCGTTAATTACACAATTTCACTATAGGCGCGTGCCCGGAAATTTTTTTTCTATCGTCTTTTTTTTTGTTATTATTATACCTATATTTATATAATACAATAATGGTGTATATTTACCTTACACTTATCGAGAAGTCGTTATTACTAGGAATATACAAAACTTCGGTTAAATAGGAATGTGGGCTCTGGACATATCAAAGAAAAAAAATTTCACCATATTTATGTTTGCTCTTCTAATATAATTAATATCTTAATTTTTAGCATAAATACCTACCTAATGAATTATCGTCCTGCAGCCGTCGAGCAGTCTCTAACGGTTTAATTTCAACTATATAATAATTTCATATTATACATTTTAATAATTTATACACTAAATATTAACTATTTCATAGATCTCAAAATTAAATTATTTTATAGATATTATTCAACTAAATATATTTAACAATTAAATATCACAATTCAAAATAAAAATGATTGCTTTTGAACTCTGCGGGATGCGGATAACCCATCATTGCATACTGAATTAGCAGCCCCGGATTAGGGAGAAGGTTGGCGTGCGATAGAGCTTAGCACGAAAGGCTGCTATCTTATAATTAATTTGAGCTGGTATCAGAGGGGAAAAGGGAGTTAAAATATTTGAGCACAAAATTGGCAAAAATGTCCCAATTCCACCCTGTGGATACGCTATGCACGTTGATCGGGGAACTAACTAACCGACCCTACAGTTAATTCGTATAATATTCGATATTATTGTGAAAAATCATTGAGTGCTGATTTGTATAGATACATATTCTGCGTAACTATGTAAAGTGAAGACCGTCGAATTGTTGATTGAGGCATATTTATACAATTTTATCGATCTATTTGTTTTGTTCTGGTTCAGTTCTTGTTATTCGTTTGTTACTAAAAAAGCTAATCCACAAGTTTAAAATATAATACGATTTTGCAAAATAAAAAATGAATCGCCGTCCTTCTGAATCTACTTCTCAAACTTCATTCGGCGTTAAGCAACGAAACCAATGGGATAATACAACTTACAGTAATAGTGCAAAAGACAATCGTTCTTTTACAAAACAACAAAACCGGGAAATTAATCTGAACAACCAAATAGTTCAAAAGAAAATTGACGCAGCGATGACGAAGCCTAGACGTCCCGTATCTCCATTCAGAAAAGGAAAATCTAGTGCAGCCATCAATGCAGCATTAAAAGCTAAAGAAATATTAAATGCCAACCAAAAGATGGCCATCAGAATAAAAAATGTTAAGTCCACAATCAATAAATAAATGATACCAAATATTTTTATCTTCATCCCAAAATATTAGACTGTTTTATAATATTATAGCAATTAAGTTTTATTCAAATTTTACCATGTTATAATGTACCTAAATAAATATTGAAATATTTTATTGCGATTCGTCAAACAACGTATAATTATGCATCTAAGATATATAATATCAAAACATTAAGACAATTTAAAATTGTCCGTCGTAAGTTTCGCTACAACGATAAGTACGATATATCATATATGTATACAAAATGAAAACCATATAATCTTTCGCACGAAGAGCATTTTGTATGCTATGAAATTATAAAATTATAATTTTTATATTCGAAATTACTTCTTGTATGAATGAATTGTGTGGCAATGCGCAACAAACAAATAAGATCGAAATCGTTTCATAAACCAAAGATTCTACTTACTGCGTTCGGTAGTGTAGTACAAGATATTGTGTTCATGAATTCATCTACCGAGGAACTCCAAGCAATCATCCAATTTATATGTTTTTGGTAACTTTCTTTGGTCTCGATAAAAATAAAATAATAATTTTAAATCACTGTGCTGTGGATATAATAATATACGATCTGGTCGTAATGACAACTTCATTTTGGTAAAATCTATCTCAAGTTTCCATTTTAATCTATATTTGGATTTCGAACTCGATTTTTAAATTTTTTAACGGGTCATACCGTATAAGTAAATATATTGTATACTTAAATATACGAACCCGTTGCAGTTCTATTTTACATAACATATTCGAGAGTTGCGATACAAAAACGCTATAACAATAACAATTGTACTCAGAATAACAGCACCATAGTTGTAATAGTCAAGCATATATGACGTACCTGTTCCTAGGCGAAAATATCAAAACGGTTACAACACGGGGTGAGAGATTACGGGATTTCGATTTCCGGGTTATGTGAATGTCAGCCCGTGCACAATAATTGTATTATTGTGATCACAGTGAAATAATAACACGAAACGCCTATAATTACGCAATCGACAAATAAAATATAATATATTAATATAATCATTAAAGCAATATATGCATCGGGTGACGATTGACGAACCAAATAAAGATATTATGTTCATTATTTTAAAACCACAAGCGGATACGATTCAGGATACTTAGTTGTTTTTAAAACCAATGCAGACGTAATAATATGATACAGGTATAGTAGCAGCTGGTAGGCACTACTACATGGGCACATAACACCTCATTATTCGTGTATGATTACAATATTATATATAGGTACAGTATAAAAAAATAATAATTTTCTCTCATAACGTTGTAAGCATTTTAATCTATACAAGTATTGCAGTTGCGACACGCTAAACAAGGGACAAACATAAAAACGGTCGCGGCACGTTCGATTTGAAAGTGAACAGAAAACTCAATTATTAATAAATGTAAATGGATCTTTCAACTTTCAACCTTCTTTGTCGGAACAATTATTTGTACTAGTGAATACTAAAATATTATACACTGTATTGGTTGGTTCAGACCACGTGTAAGATTAGCTCGCCAGCCAATCCTTCGATCTCTTTTTTGTGAGCTCACATTTTACAACTTTAATATAAATTATCTGAATAAAAACAATACAAACATTTTCAATTATTACAATTTTGAAATGTTGACATAAAATATAACATACGCATTAGGAACTGAAATGCCTCATCAAATACCTACAGTGTTTTCAATAGATTTCCCTTCAAATTTTCACTCAATCCTGATTCCTGATTCTCTCATAATTTTTACATCTTGAAAATGCAATGTACAAATTATTGACCATGCGTAAATATTACAGCCTATTATTATTTACATGTAACAACAATAATGTAACAAAAAAGAAATATAACAATTTTTATTTAGTGCCAGAGTAATTATTTGACGAAACTCTATTTTTCAAGGGAGATAAATACCTATTATATATTATACACTAAACTAACTACAGCAAGAAAATATAACATAATTTACATATAAAATATGAGTATAATAACAAAACATGTACATGTGATATTTTCGTTATCTCCACTGGAAACTTTTTCTAAAACATTTTATTTGTTTACGGTTTGTTTTGTTCTATTTATTTACTTACTAATTTATTTACTTAGATAAATAAAATAATTGGTTCTAATTGTAGTTTATCGCAAAGCGCAAATTATTTACTGTAGTCAAGACGTCATGTGTTTTGGTCTATAATATTTTGAAACTGGTAATAAATGCACATTCTTTTTTCAAGAGGTATACAATTATTTGTAATCAGTAAAATATAAAACGATCGTCCAGAAACTTGGATATCGGATTTCGTTTTTTAACAAAAGCTCTAATTTTTATATTTGAACAAACAGTTACGACTACCTTTGATCATTTTTACAAACGTCTCGAAGTCAACGATATATTATTACCTATATAATATTATATTATTACTTTCAACCGCGTTTTACATCGTATAAAATACCCCGTTGGAAGTCGTGTGGAAAACCAAGTTTTCTTTCGGGGTTGTAATCGTATCTGTTGATCTCGTATGATAATAATTTTGTAATAAATCATTTGCGTACAAGCGTGCATATATGGTCATATATAGATAAATATTATATTTGAATACGCAAATAGTACAATATTATTGCAAACGTTTGACTTATTACGACAGTAAATGGTTTTGAATAGAACTATTGAAACATTGTTTGTATATACTGTATAGGTACCTACATACTATATCTTTTATATGTCCGTAACATTCCGATTATCTTTCGTACACATATATAGGTAGGTATATGCTTTATTCTTGTTCGAGTTTTAGAACGTACGTTTTAGGAAATACAAACGCCAGTTAATCCGTAACTCGTGTAATCAGGATTACAATTAAATTACTATTATGAATGGAAAACATAAATGTTTTTTATTTATTTTTTTATCGGGAGTTTTGAGCAATCAAATAACGCACTTATCTTTACACACATTGGATAGATAAATTGTATTTTTAGTATTGTTACGATAATCGGTTAATGGTCTAGTGTGTAATAACAAGGTATTAAAACATTTTTTTTTTTAAAGTTTAGAAATCGCTTAGTCGCACACATCTATATTCAAAGAATACTAATTATATATTATTTGTATGTATTATTATTATTGTTACGGTATAGAAATAAAATTCTGTTTCGCAGTCAAAATAATAATTAAGACAGCACAATAGTTATATGCATTTGTACAATATTTCAATTATTAACACTGTCATATTATTATTATGTGTTTAGGAGGTGAATCGAGTGATCAAGCAACAGCTGAGTCATATTGGTCTCCGGGACATGTTCAACCTGCACAGGAAGATGATTCTGCCTACGTTCAGCCAGAAGACTATTTTCCGTCAGCTCACGGGCTTGTACAAACTCACCCAGCCACCTTCTCTGGGTTTGGAAGTGAGTGGTCTAAAAAATAACGTTTATTTTGTAACTAATATTATATTTTAATAAATTCGATGGTTTATTTTTTAAGGTATTTCTGAATCATCGCACGGTAATTTGCCGCCTTTAGGATATTCATCACTAGACTTCGACAAGAGAGGTCTCGACGAATTACGTAAGAATTCTGAACTTTCGTCACCCGAAGAATGCGCAAGAGCTTGTCGCGAAGGAGAGCCACCCAGAATATGTTATTATCATTTCACCGCAGAATTATACAACGTACTGGGAGCGTAAGCATGAACATTATTATATTATTTCGTTTTCTTCGGTGTCGTTCGTTGGTCCCTATACACGTAACTTATCATTAAACATATTATAATATGGAACATAATAGACGTCTCTATCTCTCTCTCTCTCTCTCTCTCTCTCTATATATAATATATATATATATATATATTCCAATAAACACCTTACGACATTCTCATCGTCGGTTCTGATTTATTGTGAACATTTGGTTCATTATCGTCATCACCCGACACCCATTATTTACCAAGTTTCGGACGAAAATAAATTTCCTTTGTTTGAATATAATAATATAGAGCTTGTCAAGTCTGCACACCAAACGCCACCAATTCTTTGTGGAGCCATTGTCAGTGCATATTAGCTGATGGTGTCGAAAGAGGAATGTTGGCTGTGAATCGTATGTTGCCCGGTCCAAGTATACAGGTATGTTCATATAATATCCGCCGTGTTACGATATTGCGTACATATGTATGATATGTCTTGTTTTCATCTCGACGTGGTATTTTATATTTCTCTTCTAACCGCTGTGTTGTATTCCGCGGGCGTATATAGGTCTGCGAAGGAGACAAGGTCGTCGTCGACGTCTTGAACCACATGCACGGTATGGAATTAGTGATCCATTGGCACGGACTTCACCAGAAGGGAACTCAATACTACGACGGTGTCCCATACGTCACCCAATGTCCAATCCACGAAGGAAACACGTTCAGATACCAATTCGACACCAACAGTGGCACTCATTTCTGGCACGCCCATTCCGGTAAGTCTTGCCGCCGAGTTGACCGTCAAAAACCGATATAACATTTACTCAAGACATTTTAATAATATATTGTGCATTGATATTGTATAATTTATAATAATATGCATATTACGTATATTCACGTCTATATGCACTCCTCGTTCGACATACCTACTCGCCACTATAGGTACCTATATATCACAACAGTCGATCAGGATTTTATGATTGGTTTTGTTAAAATAAGCAATATATGCATACTATACGTAGGTATATATGCGTGAGCGATCAAATTCACATAAAAAAATATATATAGTCTGGGTATTCCTATCCGGCCGGCCGTGATTCACACACATTAACCCAGTTCTAGTTCCACGATAATGGTAGCAATGTCTACACGTGGCCTTATGTAACGCAGTAGTACTGTAGACTGTAGTGGTAGTAGAAGTAGTGGAGTACAATTTAGTGAAAGTTATTAAATTATTATCTAAACAAAACCACTTAAATTAAAATATTTTAATAAATATCAAACCTAAATGAAGTGTCACTTATTGCCTTATACGGTGCATGAATAAAAAAATTAATAAAATACGAACTCATTTCCAATGAGTTTAAACTAGGGTGACCATACGTCCCGTTTAAAACGGGATTGTCCCTTTTTTGATCATTATGTCCCGTTGTCCCGAGAAACTTTGAACGGGACGCTTTTTATCCCGATTTCAGAAGATTGTCCCGTTTTAATCCCGTTATTTCCATATAATTAAATTATAATTTATGATTTTTTGTAAAAGAATAAAATAAATTTATAAGCCAAATATAAAACAGTTAAAACTTGAAAACAAAGTTATAAATAACAGACTAAAATGTTCGTGGAACGGACGTCGATTGCCGATGCTGAGTGCCGACGAGCAATTAGTGAATTAGCCATAGGTAATAACTAATAATGTATAGTATTTATTCTATGAATCTATCGCGGACCGTGGCACGCGATTACGATAACCGATAGCTTCTGCGAATTACCTACGCACGCGACACGCGCTACCCAAGTCACCACTCTACGTCGTATAGCATATGCATTACAAACTAAAATATATAATATTATTTATAATCGATGATTATAATCAAAAAGTCGAACAACAAAATAATATGTCGAGTAGTAACGTACGAACAGTAAAGCGACTGTGTTTATTATAGCCACTACGTATCGTCTTTTTTCTTTAAATTTTGTGAGTTAGTGCATTGTTTTTTTTTTTTAAATGCCAAAGAGGAGATGTACGTTCACTGTATCTTTACAGTCTGAATTTACTTTTCTAAAAAATAGTGAAGAAATTGGAAAAGTGTTTTGTACGGTGTGCAAGGCGGTATTTTCAATCGAACATGGAGGACGCTCAGATATCAAACAGCATATGGAAAAGAAAAAACATAGGTCGGCCTTATCTAGTGCTTCAAAAAGTGACAAGGTAACTTCATATTTTACTAAACAAGGACCAGCTGGCTTAACTAGTGAAGGGTTAAAAATTGCAGCAGAAGAGGGAATGTTTGCATTTCACACTATAGTACATAACCATTCTTTTAGGTCAATGGATTGTACTACTACTTTAATAAAAAAGTTACATGAAAAAAAGTTTTCTTGTGCGCGTACCAAGTGTGAATCAATTATTTTGAATGTATTGGCTCCTTTTGCAATGGATCAAATTATAGACGAACTAAAGGCTGTTAATTTTGCGACAATTATGATTGACACTTCAAATCATAAGAATTTAAAAATAGTCCCCATTCTTATTCGATATTTTGATCCTAAAACGGGAGTTCAAATAAAAGTGTTAGAATTCACAAATTTGAAAGGAGAAACTTCAGATATATTGTCATCTTATATTATGGAAATTTTAACAAAATATCAGTTATCTCACAAAATTATTGCATTTACCGGTGACAACTGTAATACCAATTTTGGAGGTGCTGCAAGGAGGGGAACAAAAAATGTTTTTACGATTTTGAACAATAATTTAAGGACTAACATTTCTGGAATTGGTTGTGCAGCTCATATTCTGCATAACGCTATGCAAACTAGTACAGATATCTTACCTATTGATATCGAATGTATCGTTAACAAGATATTTCAATACTTTTATATTTATACTGTGAGAGTGGAAGCATTAAAAGAATTTTGTGATTTTACAAATACACAATACAAAAACGTACTTGGAAGTGTAAAGACAAGATGGCTATCCTTACAACCAGCAGTCTCTAGAATTATTGAAATGTATCCAGCTTTAAAATTGTACTTTGACACTCAGGATAAATGCCCAACCATTTTAAAATCATTTTTTAGTGACCCCGTTGCAATAATATGGTTTCATTTTATACAAAGTCAATTAAAAGTCGTTTGTGACACTATAAAAAGAATAGAAGGGGACAACATATCTGCATGTGAAGTATCAGAAGAGTTAGAAATATTATGTGGAAAAATAAAAAATAGAAAAACACAAAACTTTTTAACTTCCAGTGTAAATTCGATGCTTTTAGAACTAGAAACAAAAAATAAATACACAAAAAAACAATTTATAGAGCAAACTATCCAGTTTTATGACACATTTTTGTTGTATATTGAAAAGTGGGGAAATTCATTTGAAGAACTAAAAATATTTCGTTGGACTCAACTGATAAATTGTCCAACATGGAATGATGTTCAAAAAAGTTTAACATTTATTTTACAAAATAATAAAAAACAAACCGGTTGGAATGTGGATGAAGATATTCTTTTTGATGAATATAATCATGTAGTTAATGTTATAAATGAAAATTTAAAAGAATGGCAGAATAATTATGTTCGTGTTGAAGAAAGATGGTGTGCTATCTATAAAATTTTAAATAGTAAAAGTATATTGATAAATAATTTGTGGAAGATTGTAGAATATTCTCTTGCAATGCCTGGAACAAATGCTGCAATTGAAAGAGAATTTTCTATCACTAATGTGTTATGGACGGACGAAAAAAATCGCTTTCTCGTTCCTACCATCAAATCAATTATAATTCTGAAAAATCATTTCAAAAAATATTCGTGTAATGATTTTTATGATTTTTTGTTAACACAACCAAAACTATTAAACGCAATTAGTTCATCGCAAAAGTACAGTAACGGCACTGCAATAGATAATAAAGAACATGATGAGCAATCGACATCAACTCAATAAAAAATAACAGGTGTTTTTTTGTTAAAATATTATACAAAGTTAATTGTAACTATAAAATATAAAAAATATTTTTAAAAATGTGTATGTTTTTTTAGAGTATTTAAACAAAAAATTGCTTGTCCCGTTTTTTTTTTTTGTAAAAATGGTCACCCTAGTTTAAACGCATAATGAAATTCAATAAGTGGGTATAACGTTCAATCGCCCACTTCAAATTCAGTAATTAATTTTTCTCAACAAAATTATACGGTGTTCCTACATAGATGTTTCAGATAATTACCACTACTCGTATACAACCAACGAATCTAATACATTTGAAAAAAATAATAACAGATTAATAAATCAGTAAAAATTTAAATATGATACCTACATTTATATACGTCATATTATTTTGTTTACTAAATTACTTAGTAATGTGTAATAATAGGTGCACAACATAATATTTTTATGGTTTTTTTTTATATTTCTTAAAAAGTATATAGGTATAAATAGACTCATGTCAAGGAAAATACTTTTGATTTATTTACTACTTTACTTTTATTTAACTACAATAAAATAACTTTCACAAACACTAAATAAAATATGTTAATATAAATATAAAACCATAAATTAATTTGATAGTTAGCCCATCAAATACTCATTCATTTAATTATCTTCACTTTCTCGTGTAAGATAATTAACATAATCGCTATCCATTATGAACTATTTGAAATTTGACAAAACAACTAATAGTTATATAATCCCAGTAATTCGCACTTAATAACAGCACCAAATATGAGTATTAAATAGCATAATATTATGTTATTAAAAATATTTAAAATGTTAACTTTTGCCTTTTTCAAAATATGATATTTAATACGTAGTAAAAATTTTTTTATGCAAGAATAAGACTCATTTATATGAAATTCTGAGCTTTTTTATGATTATGATGTACCAAAGTTCAATTTTCTGAACGAGTACCGATACCACTTTCGATAACTATTAATATTCTTGGTTGGTTGAACCGTTCAACTTTAGACGAGTATAAAAGATGTTCAAATAGTACAATGTTCAATATTTAAACCATACATATCCATATGACAAAACAATTCCGATTACATAATCAGTCCCTCGAAAATTGGCAAAGTCCAAAGGCACAAAGCTACGCTCCAATGTATATTCAAGAATATAATTCAATAAACGTAGAATCTTTTTTTATACATTTAAATAGTGAAATAGTTATAGTATGTTGATAAACTATTGTTTCACCATTCAATGCTTATAAAAATTATTACTATGTTGTTCAGGACTTCAAAAAATTGATGGTATCTACGGTAGTATTGTTGTACGACAACCACCATCGCAAGATCCCAACAGCCACTTGTACGATTACGATTTGACCACACACGTGGTACTGTTGTCCGATTGGCTCCATGAAAATGGAATGGAACGATTCCCAGGTAGATTAGCTGCAAACACCGGTCAAGATCCCGAGTCTCTGTTGATCAATGGCAAAGGGCAGTTCACGGTGAGTGCGGATGAATGAAATATTTTTTGAACAATAATGGACTATAAAAACTTTGCTATTCGATTACAGGACCCCAACACTGGATTCAGTACTAACACGCCTTTGGAAACTTTTACCATCACACCGGGTAGGAGATACAGGTTTAGAATGATCAATGCATTAGCATCTGTCTGTCCAGCCCAAATTACCATCCAAGGACATCCGCTCGTGCTTATTGCTACAGACGGAGAACCTATTCAACCGGTGGTCGTCAACACAATCATTTCATTCTCGGGTAATTTTTATGATGATTAGTTGTTTTTTCTACATACAAAGTAGACCGTTTCATTATAATATATTATAATATATATATCATTGTGACCTGCAGGAGAGAGATACGACTTCATTATTAACGCGGAACAGCCTGTCGGTGCTTATTGGATTCAAGTCAGAGGTCTTGGTGAATGTGGAAACAAACGAGTGCAACAGTTGGCCATACTCAGGTATGCAAGAGGACCATATCAACCAAAATCAAAGGCTCCAACTTATGATGTTGGATTACCCCAGGGTGTTGTAAGTGAATATTAATCATTTTTCACAATATATTCGATATTGTATTAATTTATTTTCGTTTTAATGATAGGTAATGAACCCGTTGGATGCTGTCTGTGATCGCCCCAGAACTGACGCCATTTGTGTGAACCAACTGAAAAATGCCAAAGTTGTAGACAAAGGTCTTTTACAAGAAAGACCCGATGTAAAAATATTTTTGCCATTCAAATTCTTATTCTACAGACCTGACGAACTTTTCCAACCTCATCAATACAACAAATACTTGGGTATACCAAAACACGTTAAATCTGTTAAATCTATTATATTAAAATAACAACCAACGTGCTTAATAAATTATGAAAGAATATTGTATAATATTTATGATTGAATATTACCCAGTCAATGTTTATTTGTCTGCAGTAGTCTGCACGAATAATATTAAGAACCCTTTTTTTTAATTTTTCAGTGGCTCCCGGTGGTGGAGACCATGTAATCAGTTTAGTGGACGAAATTTCTTATACCTCTCCGGCATCTCCAATGATTTCCCAGATAGACGATATACCTCCAGAATTATTCTGTAACGGAGATAACAAGCCAGCAAATTGTGGCAGAAATTGCATGTGTTCGCACAAAGTCGATATTCCAAGGCACGCTGTTGTGGAAGTCGTGTTGGTCGATGAAGGTAATTTATCTATATTTTACAAACCTTGCAATACTTCAATAATAATATACAAAATGTGATAAAACTGTATTGTTATTTTTTTTTCAATAGTCCAACAACCGAATTTGAGTCATCCGTTCCATTTGCACGGTTACTCGTTCAACGTTATTGGTATGGGAAGATCACCCGACAAGAACGTCAAGAAAATCAACTTGAAACACGCTCTTGATTTGGACAGAAGAGGACTTTTAGACAGGCATTTCAATTTGCCACCGCTCAAAGACACGATAGCCGTGCCCAACAACGGATACGTCGTATTCCGGTTCAGAGCCGACAACCCAGGTAAGAATCGTCGATTGGAATAGATTCAATAATATTATAAGAGTACTTTTTTCATATTATAATTATCACACGTGCCTTACGCTACGTTTAAATATTATAAACAGTTGATTCGGTTAGTGTAGATACCTACTTTTTTTTGCACATATTATTATCGTTATTATTGCCACGCGTGACTTACGTTCCATTAATGTATTGTTAATACAGTTAATTCACCGAGTATACAAACGTTAAACTTTTTGTTCACAGGTTACTGGCTGTTCCATTGTCACTTCTTGTTCCATATCGTAATCGGTATGAATTTGGTGCTTCACGTCGGGACACACGCCGATTTACCGCCGGTTCCCGAAAACTTCCCGCGTTGTGGTGACTTTTTACCTCCAGTCAGTGTACACTGACCACGTCCATAACACGTCAGTTCAAAACTAAGTGCTCATATAAGTAACGCAATGCGGTAACCACAGTTAGAAGCGACAAAAGAAAGACATACGTTCGTGTACTTTATAGATAGTATGTTTTTTTTATTTATTTTATTTTAAACGTATATATATATATTATATATATATTACATTTTTGTACCCTAGAAATAATGTGTTATGCCATAACGAACATATGTTATTTAAATGTGTTATTATTAGTCACTCGTTCAATTGTTTTTTTTTTCATTATATAGTCTAAGTCATTTCACAATATTAATTATTATGTATAATATTTTATCAAGCACAAAATTATCGTATATTTCTATCTTGCCTCTATATACATTTGAAACTCATCAATTGCTTGCCAATATTATGTAGCCCGTTTTTACTTTATATAAACAACACAATACAATGCTTAATTCTACTTAATTTTACTTAATTCTATACGTCTAATTCATCTTGTAAATAATGATCTATAAAAATTAGTAGATTCTAGTTAATTAATGTTTTATGAATATTATCAATGTATAAATTAGAATAAACGTTATGTTATAATGTAAAAATATTTGTACTATATTATTCTTTTTGTGCTATAATAACAAAATCATTATTTTCTTTCACTAATTTTTATGATTAAAAACATGTCAGTTAATTTTACACCTTTTTTGTTATTGTTTTTTTTTTTTTACCAATATTAGCCAGCTATATTAATATTCAATGCCAAAACAAAATATTAATGCCAGATTGCATGAAAAATTGATCAATTTAACGGTTCAATAAAATTTAATGAAGCAAACATCGAACACTAAATCAAGTTTAAGGGACCATTAGTTCAATATTGATTGATTAAATGTTTAGTGACCGCTATTCATGCAACTCGGCATAAGACTCGTTTTTCAAAATTTGAATAAAATGAATCACCTTTTTTAATTAGAATTATAAACACCAATTTCAAAACAATTCAAAAAATCTCTACTTTATTTCAATAGCTCGATATCTATATCAGACACACAGCCTACACAGATGACTGTGGACTTATAACATATTATAAATATATTTTAAGAACAGTAATCGAACAGAATCGTACTCCAAAACTTGTAGTAAAAAATATATAAAAACATATACATAACTAATCAATTTGGTATTATATAGGTATTATGTTATCAATTCTTAAATCTAAAACAACACAGCATTTTGAATCTACGGTTTAAAGATCATGTGGAAACTTGGCTACAGTGATGATAAGTCTGTGTGTGGTGCACTTATAAAAGTGTATGGTACAGTGCAATCGTTTCTCAACCTATATGGTAGGCGGAGAAAACCTCCTTAATACAAAAATGGGACTGAATCATTTTTAACATTAAATTTTATTTGGTTTATTTTGCATAAGCTGTTTTTAAATGTTCCAACAGTGAATGCCATGCAGAGTATAAAATAAGGTTTTGATAATCAAAACAAAAAGTTATTAAGTTATGGGTAGTGGTATGGTATATATCTGAAAATGTTCTGTGAAGGTGGTAAGTGAATATAAAAAGTTTGAGAACCACTGAGGTAATGATTCTGTAGGGTGCCTCACAAAGAACACCGCATTAGTAAATACATTTATTTTATAAATAATGGCTTATAAGTTATAACCGTTCTAACTTTATCGAAATAGAAAAGATACATGCTTTAGGTACTTAAAATGTGATCGCAGAGAATACAGACCACGGGTTGAAGATCGGCCGCTGAGCTATACTATTGTATATTATCCATACCTACTTATGATACTACAATACTTATAATTATCAGTTTTGTGGTCGTATTGTAATTTGTAATATAGGTACAGTCACCGAAAGAAGGGCACTTGAATGCTCTTTGAAGTTAGTTGTTACCTACACAGGTATGGATGCTATAAGAGACTTAATAGTGGCCTTAGAGGTACAGTTAATGATTAGAAGCACTGCTATTCCATAAGTTTTTACAAAGCTGTTATTTAAATTATTGTTAGTCAACACATCCATTAACTGTTTTTTTCTTTTTTAGACTCAGATTATTTGGAACCTAACTAATAATCGTGTATTGTACGACTGAAAAAGTATATATTTTCGGAATTCACATACATCTAAAATCGAAATACTTTGTTAATTCGATATTCTATTGTAATAAAGGCGTCGATGAGTTTACAAGCCTTCCGGTAATGCTTTTTAAATTTAATTGTATTTACCCGCATGACCGCATGACCACATATATTTTAGTAATAACAATGCCTACCACTATTTGTCAAACTGAATTCAATAAAGAACTAATAAAATGTAATTCATATGATATAAATAATTACCTCACAGTAAGGTTATACTCTGTGACTGTACGTGGAAATAAATACATTTTTCATATTATTACGTTTCAATCATACAGTTACAATGCTGCGGCGTCGTAGATAGGCTACTAAAAATACATTAGCGTCGTTGTTGTGATGTTGGCTCTTCCCGATACGATCTCCATTTATGTTGAAAGTGGACACTTTTTAAGGAGTTAAAATGTATAAGAAATATTGAATGTTCTATATCAATATGGAATGGTTGTGCGAGTGTGTGTGAAGCAACCGATCATTATAGTTGTAACCATATAGCAGGGTTCCCAATAACTATTTCGTGTGTAGATATTAACATAATATTCATCTTAGGTACCTTGGTAAGTGGTAACGTATTACAAACAAGTTGCTACCTAAAAACATCTTAATTTGGTTAAGTATATACCAAGTAATATACAACATAATTTTTGTTCCTGTAACAGTGTGTACCTTTCAATACAAATATAAAGAGATCACTGTAAGATTACACATTTAAATATTCACGTTTACAAATACTATAGAATGTAGGTACTGTTGATACATTACAAAAGTATATATTTATACTGTTTTAATTACAATAAAATATCTACTTAATAATGTGGCTTCAA
Organism: Myzus persicae; assembly: GCF_001856785.1. NCBI lineage: Eukaryota > Metazoa > Arthropoda > Insecta > Hemiptera > Aphididae > Myzus > Myzus persicae. The sequence goes on from NW_019103912.1 coordinate 213,115, forward strand.
TGCTGTTTCGTCAAGTACAACTTCAGAGTCGATTTTAATATTTTTCTGGACAGCCAACACAACAAGACTATTAAAATGTTTCTACGAAATAAATAAGTAAATAATTAAACAATAGTATCTGATTTGCGGCGTAATACCTCCACACTCAATAGTATACGATACAAATCGCTGCAGTGTGAACCCAGCTTAACTATTGTGTTTATAAAATATATGACAGGTAATAGAAAATAGTAGCACTGCTCTAATAAAAATATCAATGTTTCATAGTTATCGATAGCTGTCCAGTGCTTCAAAGATTTTCAACGATAACCAGTGAAGAGTTATGCGCTATACTTGTGTACCTAAGCACCCACCTTACAATGCGATAAATCACCGAGAGAAGATTGTATAAAGCCACGCTCTACTAATCAATAAGACTTGACGTGTTTTTTGCCCTTCTTAACTGTTTTTGATACTTTTAACATAAATATATTTTTGGGCCGGACACACGTTTTTTTCTTTCTGACCGATTTTTCGTAAGGTTTTGTTACTGCGTGGTTACCAACAATGGTTCTTAAACAAAAACATATTTATGATTCATAGATTTTCATTGCAGAGGAAAATATCGAGTAGCGTGTTTCGGTTATTTTATACTATTATTAGTATTATTACTATAAATATTGGTAATTGTTCACGGGTTCAAGACTTGCCATCATTAATATAAATTACTATTCATGTATGATTAAACATAATACCTATATTATTATAATTCTATAAATTATAATAGCTCAAAATGAATTACCAAAATTTAAATTTATAATAAATTGTATAGGTTTAAGTCAATTTAAACGAAGCGAAGAGTATAGATTAACCAGTGCAAAGATTTCAAAACTCGTTTTGTTATTAACAACCCGTGAGAAAATTATAATAATTCATATACCAAAAAAAAATATATATAAGTTAGGTAGGTTTAAGGTTAATTGATTTTTTTTAATATGCTTGCTGTTCAAATTGAAATAAGCATACGTCATGATAGACGCATGCTACGTATATTTTAAGAAACGTTGTTGTTGAAAACAAATTTTCTAGAAGATATAATATTAACCGAGTCTTGTTACATAAAAAGTAAATTATACAATTGTAAAAATCTTAATTTTTCAGTAACATCACACCAAATTATTTTTAAAAATCATGATCATTATAGATTATGATTCATGATTACAAATGTAAATCAAATAATATAATATTAATACAACAATACAATATTTTAAATCTAAATGCCAATATATTATTTAACATAAATTTAAAAAAACTAAGAAGTATTTTGATTCCTTAAAAAAATAACTTAAGTTATGCACAAATTTATAAAAAAAATTAGTACTTTGTATTCCATAAATTATATATAAAAATAAATGCAACTGAGCATTACAATTGAAGTATTATTAGGTAATACATTTAAGAAAATTAAACATCTTTATTTTCATGATAAGAATAGTGTTCATTCTCGTTGAAGCCCAGCGAATCCCAAAAACTAGTTCTTCCCATATTCTCGACTTCGCTCATTGTAATATTAGTAGGGGAAGATATTTTTAAAAACGACACGGCCGAATGATTAGGGTTTTTGCTCACTGGTGTCCAATTGATAGAGCTAATTCCAGTTGATGGTATTCTATTTCAAAAATAATTGTTTTTTGATAAATTTATCCTACAGACATCAAATAAAATATTACCCTTCGAAAGCAAACGATGTCCAAATATCAACTATAATTGGCACTAACGATTTATCCGATTCTGAGTCTTCGACTTTTACATATACGTTTTTTAATGCGTAACCCGTGTCATCGGCATGACTAGCTCCTAAAAATACAATGACAATGTTGTAAAATCATTAATCTGTATAATAATATAATATAGTTTAGGATATTTGTATTACCCATATGCACAAATTTAGGGTTGATTCACCACCCCCTCCCACAAGGTAGGATAATCAATTTCGAAAAAATGTATAGAAATATCAAATAAGTTTATTTGAAGTTAATTTTAAATGTTTGAAATAATAAGTATTGAAATTTTTTTAACGTTTTCATAAAATATAATAATTATTATGAATAGGAGGTATATTATTATTACTAAGGCTGTAAATTTGTAGAAAAATGTGATATTTTATATTTCTTTAACGCTTGAATTAGCCTCTTTCTGTTCAAATAAATTCAAATTTGAAACTTTTATTTTACATTTTACCTACTTTTTTATTACTTTTTAAATTTTTTTGTATGGTTTTTAGTCAGTTAAACTTTTTATATCCCCTTTATGAATTATTTTTATTTATTTAATTTTTTACTTATAAATATTGTATAAATAAGTTGTAAGTGTCGTACGAAATTAATAATATCTTTAATTTAAAATATTTTACACTTGATAGATTTTTATATTTTTTGAATTGTGATTTTTAATTTATTATAATTATAGTGCATTTTAAGTGGAATATTTTTCAAAGATTCAAATCCATTTATAAGAGATTGAAACGCATTTTTAGGATTATTAAGCTTTATGTACAAAACTTTTAGTAATTTTAATTTTTTTAATGCATTCGATGCACAGCCCTAATTATTACTTACCATAATTGGGCATGGCGCAAGGGTTTGCTTAAAAAAATTTACAGCCCCCCCCCCCCAAATTTGAAACCCAATTTGCGCCTATGTTATTACCATAATTTTCATCTGATTGAGCAAAATGTTCCGATAGACTGTGGCTACCCCGGTATCCGAATTGATACAAATATACCGGAGATTTATAAAGCAGTGCATGCATTTTAGCAGCTTTTATAATATCGACTACAAACAGGCGATCGCTTATCATCTGAAAATGATGTCCAATTATAAACTATCTGACGATTGACGAAAAACAATTTTACAAATTCTGAATACTTGAATAAATTGTTCTGTATTTCCTTTAACCAATTCTTTACTGCCTATATACTCTTTTCTGATAAGTTCAGACACGTTGTCGATTTTATCTTGGGGTACTGTATAGTTGTAATCCAGTATGTGCGGCATGACTTTGTTCCAATTTTCGTCAATGTACTTCAATAACGTAGGGTTATTGATAAATTCTTAAAAACATAATACGTAGTATTATTTATTCATTGTAACGATAGCGTACCTAACAACTATAACATTAGTAAAATCGAATACCAGATCCAGGGTAGAGGCCCTCGTGAGTGGCAACACTGGACAACCACGGTACATCAGCCGCTAGGCCTTTGGCAAGAATTTGATAGGGCAGTTCGCTTATAAAAGCATTTTCACTCGGTAACTCTACAATCGGTCCAAAAGGAGAGTATGGGTTGTACAGGAACGGCTACGAATTCCATATAACGATCGAATTAGCGTAAAACATATAAGTATACATTTAAAAACGAACAACGCATCAACAGTCTAATATTGCTAGGTACTCACGAGAAATATTTTTACTGCTTCTACGATGTGTAAAGCTGGCCTCGACATTAAACAGTCGACCAATTCTTTCGACGGACGAGTAGGACAACCTAGGTAAGCTCCGACTGCTGCTGATTTATCCGGTACATTTTCGGTTATTGTCCAAGGGCATAATGCCGTTCCACTCTGAGAGAATACTCTTTGAAACAGTCCTGTATCATAAAATATATGACACATTGGGATATGTTATAATATGAAATCGAGTACATTTAACACAGGAAATTAATTATCATCCACTAGGTACAATAATTTAAAAAAAAACATAAACCAATGTGTAACCTCTAGACAATGGTGACAACATATGGAAATGAACACTGGCACCTCCAGCCGACATTCCACTGATTGTAATATTCTCTGGATCGCCTCCAAAATACTTTATATTTCTTTTCACCCATTTTAACGCTTGTACTTGATCTTTTAATCCATTATTGCCGGGCACTACGGAATCTCCAGTACTAAAAAAACCTGTATAATGTATATTTCTTAGATATCTGTCTTTTTGTGTAGGCATAATATGAAATATGTAAATGTGAATATAATTTGATCTTTATTACTATAATTATTATTAATGAGTATAATATAGTAGGTATAATAGTAGTTTAACTTATAAAAACTACTTTATCCTTCTATATATTATACAAAATGCAAATACAAAATAATTCAACCTTGAATTTCATAAATTGAAGGTTAGGTAAATTGCAGAGGTTAATCGTATACAATTTTATAAAAACGTATGAAAAAAATATTCATTTAAGTCATTGTATAATCACAAATAAAATATTTTGTATTATTTTTAAAATAAATAGATGGAATAAAATATATGCATCTGCAGTTGTTTTTTTTTTATCATTATTACCTACCTAGCTTTTAGTTGGTGACTATGGCAACTCGACAGTTATTTGAAATGGTACAATATTATGACAATAACAAAACGAAATATAACTATTTTATAACAAAACAAGCTTCCAATATGAAAACAATTATTTTTTTGATGACCGCTTCAGATTTAATGTTGATAATAAATAAGGATTAGTAAGAGATTTTAGGTAACTGAAAATAGAATAAGATAATTACGGTAAGACATGATTGAGCATGGAATTTTTTTCTTAACGATTATTGTTCAGTTTATTATTTTCATATATTATTAAATCACCGAACCCAGCTTTATCAATCATATTAAACTATTAATAAATAAGTTCTGCAATGAAAAAATAAATTTTAGTTTTATCCGTGATATTGCAGACCGTTATAACTTATAAACGTTAAGTTTTAAACATTTACTCATGAGAATTTATAGTTTAAGATAAGTAACTATTCCAAAATTATTATGAAATTCAGTACTTATATGTGCACTGTGTTGTGAGTGTTCAATTACTTAGTCTTTCATATACGTCAGTGGGTCAAAAAAGTATTAAACGCGTTTTATTTTTATTTTTTTTTATTATGCAAGCTACCTATAAACCATAAATTATTTACAAATTATTTTATCGGAAAGAGGTAAAGAATTGACAATAGTAAATTTATACAAGTATAAATTAATTGGCAAGTAAAATATGGACAATATTTTGAACATTTAGGTTATATTAGGACCATAAAATCGTGTTTTTTTTTAAACTCATATCGTATAATGTATTATATTAATTATTTAAATAAATATTGTTTGTCTAATATAGTTAAAAATAATTGTGAATTACAACTTCGCAGAATTATTTATGCTCAATCATGAAGATTTTATTTTGTATTTCTACATTCTTTTGTATGTCGACAAAGTACCTACCACTACGTAAAAAATTTGTTTTTTGCTCAATTATGTGTCATCCAATAAATAGAATAATATGATATAGCTAAGTTTTCTTTTATTGTGTTTGTTATTTCTAGGTTAGGTTTGCTTATTGCAGGTTGTTCTTGTTTGAGTAGTAAGTTTAGGATTAAGGATAGCTTCTAGTGTGTAGAGAGTTTAAGGAATATTTAATTAGGAAGTAGGAACTGAAATCTACAGTTGTAATTTTAAAATATATTCAGTTTAATGTGAATTGTTATTATTATTTTCAGAATATAAAATCATAACTAGATAATATTTGTTAATTACAAAGTCGATTTCATATTACATTACCTATTGGACCGAGCCGATAATTAAATGTAACTAGAATTATATCTTTGTCCAAAATGTAATCGGGCTGGTATATAGATCCGTAAAGGAACATGAAGGCGCCTCCGTGAATAAAAACCAATACATTCAAAAGTTTATTACTTTTTCCTTTTACCGGAAGCTAGATTATAAATTAAAACAATTATTTTTTGAAACTAAAATGGATATATACGAATCACTAACTTTTGGTGTATATACATTCACATAAAGACAGTCCTCGTCTCCTTCAATTAAATAACTCGAATGGTCGTATTGAATACATTTACTACCCGGAGATGATGCGTTCCACACACCCAGCCAAGGTTTTATCGGCTGAGCTTCCTATAACATAATATTATGTATTATGTGTGTTTTAATATTTTGTATTTATATACACCTGTAAAATATTTCACATTGACAATCTCACCTGAAATCTCAGCTTCCCCACTGGAGGAGTAGCGTAAGGTATTCCTTGGAAGCTGTAAATAGTTCTTCCTTTCCATGTTTTCGATAGTTTTCCAGATATGAGCCCACTTTCAGTTTCTACTATAGGATACTGATGACCAGCCACCAAAAAATACAAACGTGTCAATAATAAAACAATAACCATGCGCATGTTGAAAAAATAGAAGCAAAATAACAGCCGGCGAAAATTGCAAAGAGTATATCAATAATTGGCCACCGGTAGACGGTAGGTACATAAATGTTGAATGAATAAATAGTTGTTATAATAAAAACACGAGAATATAATGCTATGTATCTGGTAACAATTATAGTATGCTTTTTCCCCACTTCTTGGTGGGAATACAAGGTATGTTACAAACAGCTGGACATCCTTCAGTAAAGTGGCGTAATAGTAGGAATTTATTCAGAGGAGAAATAGAATTTTTCTCTGATTAGGTTCCTATAATTACATTTAATTTTACGTTAATACAAATTACAATATATTTTATCCTCACCCCATACTTCAACTCCCCCAAATTAATTAGATTAAAGCATTTATTACTAACACAAGATTAATTAATATATTGTACTGTTATGTGGTGTTGTGTTGCTATGCATACCTATACTATAAAAAAAAAACGTTGGTTATTAATTATTTTAATATATACACATTTAATATATAATATATCACATTAGGTAGTAGGATATTAAAATGTTTGAATAATAACAGTTATGCAATAAAATATAAATGATTACATTCTCAGGCCTTCAATATTGTATATTTTATAAGAGAAACCATAAAATATTTCAAAAGTCACATACTTATCTTAAAACTGGTCAATACTTTATTAATATCAGTATTACGTAAATAAAATTTAAAATAGACGATAAAAGTGTCAAGTCACCATAGAACTATTGTTTTCTGATATCTATAGTCAAATGTTTAGAAAAATATACAGGATGATTCGCCTAGCATCCTCATCCCCATTTTTCATTTAATAATGATTTTATTCGAATTCTAATTTTTGAAATATGGAAGTACTTATGCATAATGTCCTTATTTTCTAGTACCTACTTAGATTTTGATTACCATTTAAGGAGTGTCATGCGGCTATACCAACTTCTAATTTTCAAGTAAGATTTATCTATCCAAATCAAAATTTGAATGAGTAGCTTTTTAGTAATTCTACTTTCTATATCTACTAAGAATTATATTAGGTTTGGATATGGCACTATGCAGTGGAGTACCCAGTTTTTTAGCACTATAGGTCTGCCTCACTTTCGAGAGGAAACTCTGTATACATTTCAACCAACTATGTACTAAGTCCTATTTACCTTTTTAGTTATTACTATACCACATTCTGGTACCGACATTCAATATAACTATATGACATAAGTTATAACTAATTTTTAAATCAAATTTAAAATGTACTCACAAACTTCAGGTATACTAATTGTTATTTGTATTCAATTTAGGTACATTATTTAAGTTAATGAGTGTAAGCACGATTTCGTACGCATTGTTTATACTTCAATACTGACTTGGAACTACTCGTAAAATGTTGATTTAGATACATCAAAAATTTCAAAAAAAATCATCTGCTTCAAAATGTTCAATTAAAATATTAAATGTGGATCATATTAGTATTATAGTCCTTAAATATACATTAAAAAAACAAAAACAAAATCTGTATTAGAAATTTGAATAAATTAACATTTACTGTCGAAGGAAAAAATGGAGATAATTAAGCTAGGTGAATCGCCCTATATTTATTTATATATTATAAATAAACTAGGTAGATTAAGTATATCTTAATCAATCATTGAGTATTTAAGTCACTTATAATTCTGACCGAAAATACGAGTTGGGTTCCAAGTTACTCTAGGTACAATGGGCATAATTTAGGGGAGATGACTTTGACAAAAAAATGTGTATTTTAATTGAATAACAAAAACCTTTATAAGTTATGTAATCTACATTATTTAGTTAACGCAGTTGTTTGAAGAAATATTTTTTTTAAGTTTAAACAAAGATTTATTATTAGTGTGTTTTCCATAGAAGATATTGAATCCACGCGCAGAACATACTATAGGTTTAATAGTATTACAAACCAGTAATTACAATATATTACTCATAACATTTCAATTATTCTAGAATATATTCGATACTCGATAGTCAATAATAGGGTTTTTTGTTATAGTCTTGCAATTTCGGATCAGCGGTTACATTTATAACAATTATATAAGTAGGTACCTAAGTGTTGTAATTTGTTTTGGTAAAAATATACTGAAAAAAAATGTATACAAAATGTATAACAAATTTACATGCAATTTCATGGCGCCTTGCGTCAAATCAACGTGATTGATAGGTTGGTATTTTTTTAGCAGATATTTTAGTATTGTTTATTCAAAATAAAAACGTACAGGTCACATTTTGCAGTACTTACCAAACCCAGGGACGCAACTGGTGCATTATCTGTAAGCAGGGCAGGGCTGGGCCATAACTGTGATACTAATCAACAGCGCAGTAGGCCAAATCATAGTTTTTTAATCTAAATCTAATTTTTTATAATAAATTGTTTTTGCCAAAAAAGCTAATCCAAGAAAAACATCTTCCACGTTAGTTTCGACGTTTCCCGAACAGCAACTTTTGCCTTATTAGTTATTATATTATGATAATTGGTCTAGAATGTTTAAGAATAAAAGATAAAGCAGCGAGTTTATCAATATGCCATTATGAACGTCACGGTATTTTTACTATATTTACCGAAATCGATGTGTACAACTCTACTGCTTAAATTTAATGTAGCCATCTGAAAATAGTTATATAATTAGTACCTAGTACGGTGCGATAAATATTTTTTTTTATCTTAATCATGTTGTACATCGTTTTATATTTGAATATATAGAACCATATCAATTTAAACTTCTCTAAATTAACCACCCATGAAACAATATAATAGTCTCACACAGTTAATATAGTTCTCATATAATGTTTTCAACGGATCACTCTATTAGATGTACATCTTGCTTTGTTTAATCATATTCATGGGAAAACAAAAAGCAAAGTTGGGCAATAACTAGTTAAAAAGTTAAAAATTAAGTTATAAATTATTTATTTTGATAACATTCAACTTAACTAGTTAAAAAAATAGAATATTATACAACGACATAGTGAGTAAGAGTAACTAAGTTATTTCATAAATAAATAACTGTAACTTAACTTGGTCATTATGTTAAAATTAAAGATATTTACGAATTTTCCATAAACTGCATATTGTTGGCATTGATTTTTCAACGAAAATTACACATTTTTAAGTAAATATCATTACGTACAACATAAAAAGACGGACAAGCGTTCTATGGTTACCCAAATGCGTCTTGTATGGAACGCACATGTCCACAGTACCACCTATCTAAAATGTGGCAATTTTTTTTTCCTATATTTAGTACGTCATTCCAATAAATTCTTATGAAAGATCTTGGAATTCCTACACCAAAATTCAGGCCGCCAGAACAGAAACAAATTTCTATGGGTGGGACTGGGGATACGTGTCTCAACCCCATCCAAGACTAATAATAGGTGTTAAGTAATTTTTAGATAACTATATTTAGTACGTCTTTCATATAAATTACTATTGAACTAGAGTTAAATAAAAGAAAAAAAATTGAAAAGGGGCATAAGCGCTGGCAGGCAAGTGCATTTTGAGAATCAAAAAAGATAAAAATATGAAAAAAGATGCATTAAAAACAAACATTAAAAACTGCAGTCTATAACACCAGTATACCTAAGCTCAAAGCTTTATTTACAATAATATTAAATAATGGTAAAATTAATATGAAGAAGAAACCAGCTGGTTATCAAAATGTAAAAATGGTATTTAAGTCATCAAGAATTGAATTTTAAAAATAAAAATGGGAAGGGGGTCATGGGAGCCCGCAGGCAAATGAGTTTAAGGAATGAAATTAAAAAAAAATAATAAAAAATTGAGATTATATTCAATTCTAAAAATAAAAATGGGAAGGGGGTCATGGGCGCCCGCAGGCAAATGCATTTTGAAAATGAAAAAAGAAAAATATATAAAAAAATCAAATGGGATTTAATTTAAGAAAAAAAAATATGAAGGGGGACGTGGGCGCCCGTAGGCAAATGCGTTTTGAGTATCAAAAAAAATAAAAATATGAAAAAAGCTGCATTAAAAACAAGTATTAAAAACTGAAATCTATAATATCAGTATTCCTAAACTCTTAGCGTCTTTTGTTATAATTATATCATGAGAAAATGAATATTTTAAGGAACCAACTGTGTATCAAAATTTAAAAATGGTATTTAAAGGTCATCGAGAATTCAATTTTAAAAATAAAAATGGGAAGGGGGTCATGGGAGCCCGCAGGCAAATGAGTTTAAGGAATGAAATAAAAAAATAAAAATAAAAAATTGAGATTATATTCAATTCTAAAAATAAAAATGGGAAGGGGGACATGAGCGCACACGGGCAGTAGCGTTTTGAGAATTAACAAAAATAAAAATATGAAAAAAGTTGCATTAAAAACAAACATTAAATACTGCAGTCTACAATATCTGCAGTATTCCTAAACTCATAGATTTATTTACAATAATTAAATAATGGTAAAACTAATATGTGTTAGGAACCAGCTGGTTATTAAAATGTAAAAATGGTATTTAAAAGTCATCTAGAATTAAATTTTAAAAGTAAAAATGGGAAGAGGGACATGGGTGCCCGCAGGCAAATGCATTTATATAATCAAAAAAGAAAAATATATAAAAGAATCAAAGGGGATTTAATTTTAAAAATAAAAATAGGAAGGGGGACGTGGGCGCCTGCAAGTAAATGCATTTTGAGAATCAAAAAAGAAAAATATATAAAAAAAAACAAATAGTTTTTAATATTAAAAATAAAAATGGAAAGGAGGATATGGGCGCCCGCTGGCAAATGCGTTTTGAGAATCAAAAAGATAAAAATATGAAAAAAGTTGCATTAAAAACAAAGACTGCAGTCTATAATATCAGTATACCTAAATTCAAAGCTTTATTTACAATAATTAAATAATGGTAAAGTTAATATGAAGAAGAAAAATGTGAATAAAAAGTGGAACTAGAGTTATGTTTTTGAAAAAAAATTTGAAGGGGGGCATGGGAGCCCGGAGGCAAATGAGTTTACGGAATGAAATAAAAAAAATTATAAAAAAATTAGGTAATTTTCAATTCTAAAAATAAAAATGGGACGGGGGGCATGGGCACCATCCTGCAAATGCGTTTTGAGAATCAAAAAAAAACAAAAATATGAAAAAAGTTGCATGAAAAACAAACATTAAAGTCTGCAGTCTAAAATTACCAAATATTAAATCGAAAATGCCATTCAAAATCATTTATTACTTTAATAATGGTTATTTAGATTAAAGTAGCCGGTTATAACATTTTTAAAAATGTTTATGAAAAATTTAATAAGAGTTAAATTGTAGAAAAAAAATGTTAAGGTGGACACGGGCACGTACGCGCAAATGAATATTAGGATTAAAAAAAAATCATCTATTATTCAATTTTAAAAATAAAAATGGGAAGCGGGGAATTTGCGCCCGCGGGTTAGGTATGCATTTTGAGAATCAGAAAAAATATGATCAGAGTTTTATCGACTTTACCTTAGTATAATAAAATAATATTTTAGTTGAATGAAAATTGTTATGGACACAAGAAATTAAAGTGAATGATTTTTAAGTTCTCTTTAAAGTTAAAGCTTTTTTTCCTTAAATAATTTAATGTTGAATTAAAATTATATTGTATTTCAAACTGTAACTAGCACACATTTTGATAAAGTATACAAAAAATTCAAAAAATATAAGAATATTTAAATTTTTGTTTTTTTTTTAGTAAATGTGATGGAAAAAATAGATTTAGTGCAATGTGGAAAGAAGTGTGAAGAAAATATATTTTGAATTCTAAGACAATATAATTTTAATTCACTAAACCATATTTTAAATTAAAACTTATGAATAAATAAATACTGAAACCTTAAAATAACTCCTCATACCGCCAACCCTTATTATTTCTTAATAATTATTTTGTAATATTTTTTTTTATTAGACTTTTTAAATCAGTTTTTATAATTGTTTGTGATGGACAAATCACTAATTAGTGTTTACTGCATTTAAGTTATTATTAATTATAAGTACTGGTACAACGCTAGCCGACTGGCTTTAAAACTATGGATACAAATTATGATACTTAATTAGGTTCTAATTTCTCTTGGTAATATTTAAATATTTTCTTTTATTGTTATGCTTATACAATATCGAATACCTTGGTAGTTAGTAGGAAAAGATCATTGCAACGCACTCGACCCGGGATGATAGTATACTACCGCTAGCCTACTATCATCACCACAGCTTCAACTATCCTTAGCCCTTAGGCCTACTAACCTTCTCATGACTTATTTAACCCTCTGTTTTAACAGCATAGTCGCGCGAGTTGGGCAGTATGGGGGGTGCTAGCTTAATCACCCCCGTTTGGCGCGCGACTAACAGAGGGTTAAGTGGGACCCTTAGAATAAAAAGATCTTTATTTGGTTTTTTATTTTTGTGTCCGCTTATCAAGTTGAACTTTTTTTTTTTTTTTAAAACCTTTTTATTTTTATTAACCTAACCCTACACAGCCGAAGCAATGGTAATATCATTTGCCCTATACCTCATTAAAACAAATTGCATACATAAAGCAGTAATCCTTAACGACTCACTTAGTACCTTGAGGAGTATTGAAAACATCTCCAATCCAAAGGAGATCGGCAGAAAAATCCAGAACCAGATCTACAACCTTACACACACCGGCTACTCAATTACCTTAATATGGATACCCAGTCACAATCAAATTCCGGGAAACGAAAGGGCTGACGAAAAAGCACGCCAAGCAATAAACTCCACTAATGCCATTAGACTTAATTATTTTACCCTACATGACGCCAAATTCATAACCAGAATAATATCATACAACATATGGCAACGGGCATGGAAACAAGGTACCTCAAAATTAACACATGGCCCTCTCCACCAGACTTCTCAAGAAAAAATGAAACCACGATCAATAGAATTCGTATAGGACACACATCGATAACACACCAGTGTCTGATGAAGAAGGAAGACCCACCCCTATGTGCAAGCTGCGGTACTCCCCTCTCAATTAAACACTTTTTTACTGAATGCCTTTCATATGAAACGGAGAGACAAGAAACTGACCGACCAAGTACGTGGCGCACTCTAGTTTTATTCATCAACAACGACCAATATCGACCGTCGCCTCGTGAGATCAATATATCTACAGCACGCGGTTGCCGTACGAGAATCCAGATAGCGCCGACCGACGCATGATTATCCGAACCCGCACTACCCGAAGGAAAACTGAGTTTTCCACACGAAAGCTATACAACACAAGTTTGAGGGTTGTATATTTAGAATCAGCGACTTATAAACTATAAGTGGGGGACGAGGTGACCGAGTGGTCTGACGCGTCCGCTGCGACGCAGCCGGTCGCGGTTCGATCCTTGGCCACCGGGCGGCATTTTTCTTCGGACAAGTCACGGTGACCGGAGAACAAGTGCTGCCATCCCCCACCGCCGGGGCATGGCAGAAACCTACGGGTGCCCCATTCGAAATTCTGCCAAATCAAACACACACGTGTTCCCCCCTACGGTCCCAAAACCTACAATACCTACTCTACAGCTAATGGCCACAGTTGCCGGGCTCAAGATCAATAAAAAAAAAAAAACTATAAGTTTTTTACTCTCAAATACGTAGCACTCACAAGGAGCCAACAGAACGAAGAAAAGCATAACACGATATTTCAATCGGACCGGCAAGCATCGAACCACAGGAATACAGGCCGCTCGCCGGCGAATCGTCACCCACACTCTCCCCGCCTAGACTAAGAACTGGTGAGCCAGACGTTATTAATATCGATCACGAACGGACATGTAATAGCATAGAACAAAATAGAAGCGACACTCGATCGGCTGATTGGGGTCTTGTTTACCTATGATCTGAAGTCTGAATCTCCGAAAAACACAGGAACGTTTACCAATAATATGATGTTAGACCCGAAGTGGTATTATGTAAACTTGTACTGCCACGTAGGCAGGGTAAGCTGCGCGGGGTCGGCTTGTTTACCATTCAGTATTCATTATTCAGATTTCGTTTACTTTAGCAAATTTTCAAGGACACACTCGCCCGATCCGACTAATTCACGGAGTGTCGTACCCCTGCTAATAGTCTGCCCGAATAGGCATTCCATACACTACACCACCACCGCAGTGCGACGCGAGTTATATCAAGTCAATACGTGTCCGTAGCTACTAAGCGCCGCCGTCCGAGCCGAGCAAACCACCACGAAAAACCCGAAACATAACCGTAAATCTTATGTTCACATTCCCCCCCGTATTGTATGTAAACACGAATAAACTATTTTGAATGTGTACACTCGTAAGAGTATAAAGTATAGATCTAAATACTGTAAACCAAATATTCATTTGTTTGTATTGTAAATCAAGGATGGAAATAAACGTTGAATAAAATTATTACAAAATAAAATACAGCGTTTCAATTTTCATTGCAACCAAATTGGATTGGTTTGAGGTACAAGAGGAGGCAATGCAACGCAGGTCTTACTTCTTCGTAATATACGAAACATGGTCGCTCAAAAAGCTCGTGAATCAAAAAAACAAAAGAAGATGACGGATTATTTTGTTTAATATTTTTTAGAATGGTATTCTTTATGTTATTACATATGTATTATATATTATTAGTATTTATTATTCATTATTATTTATTATTTATTATTATTCTATTATTATTATATTTATTAATATTATTTTTGTCTGAAAATTATAATAAAATATATAGGTTTATTGAAAAATTGTTTTGTATTATTGTATTTCTGTTAACCGTCATTGTCCCGGTCCCAACATTGACGGTTAATCGAATTTCTACTGTAGTTAGAATTAATATTTTATACGCATGTGTTGACCCCGAGTTACAAGTGCTCATTAATATCAGCAGATCTAATTTAGCAATGAAAGTTTTAATATTAGAGTGATTATTATTATTTGGAATCAACGGAGATGAATGATAACTGCCATCTAAAATTTGATATGTTTCATACTTGTAAGACGCATTTGAACATTCGGAGACTACACATTCAGATGAAACGTCTTTCTTAAAGCAACATATTTTTATTAGTTATTTAAATTTCATATGTTTTATAAAAATTTTAGGAAGATGTCTAGATATGAAGCAACTGAATAACGTATTGAAATAATTTTATTTTGGAATTATTTGAGAATTATCTGGATAATAAACTTTCTCCCCTTCCTCTGCCAATAACCGACACCATTAAAATAATCGTAATTGTAAGCGGTTCTATTAAATCTATAATTATTATAAACAATTTGGATTTTTTTTGTCAAAAGTATCGTAAAACTAGGACAATCAGCATTCTTTGTAAGCGTCACGGTTGTGTTTGAGTAACAAGTGTGTATGTGGAGCTAAGATTCGTCACTAAACACCCAGGTGGTCACCTATCCGGATGCTAGCTACGCCGGCCGATGATTGACACCCATTAGAGACTTCAGCCAATCACCGCGTCACACCAAGCCCCAACAGCATTCTTTTTATTTTGTATTAATTGTATATTACATATTATTTTGTACTCCAATTTGATTGTAAATAAACCGTGCACTATGAATAACAGCATCTTTTGTAGACGTCACGGTTGGGTTCAAGTAACACGTGTGTATGTGGAGCTAGGATTCGTCACTAAACACCCAGGTGGTCACCCATCCGGATGCTAGCCACGCCGGCCGATGATTGACACCCATCAGGGACTTCAACCAATCACCACGCCACACCAAGCCCCAACTGTATTCTTATTATTTTGTATTAGTTATTAATACATATTATTATTTATATTATTATATTTCTTATTGCTACTTGAGGAATTGGCTTACGAATAGTATTTCAACCATGCCACAATAAAATGACTTACAGTCATACAGATACTTTAACATAATTTATTACATAGGTAAAACTGGTAAAAGAAATTATTGTAATTATTTAATACTATTATTGTCTTTCATTAATTTTGTGTATCAACTTTAGTAGGTCAAAAATTTAAAATACTCCCCATCCAACAAACAACAAGAAGTAAATTTGCCAATACTTGACAAACATTTAAATTACTAAAGTCATACTTTACTAGAAAATTCGTCACCTCCTCACATAGTACTTCACTCGAATAATAAATATTTGGATTAGTTAAATACTTAAATATTACAATTAGTTGCTTCCAATCTTGTAACACCATTTTTAAAGGGCTTAACTACAGTTTTTCCCGGATCTCAACAAATTACTACAGGGCTAGCTATTTCAATTCATTTCTTATGGTAATGTATAAATAGAGTGTTATCATTCATCTAAGTTAAACAATGTGCTGTGATTAATTTATTATTAGATATCTAAAATCTTTTAACTTATATTAAACATGTTACATGTTTATCGAACATATTTTGATATTATTTGTTGTATATCATTATTTTTTATCTTTGACAAACGTTTTTTTAATAAAATAACATTTCAATATACCATTTTTTTCTAATTTCTATTGAAAAGACAAATGTACAAAAATTATTACAAGAGTAAAATCATTATGAATAAAGTGTAACAAGGATCACAAAATGAAAAAAAAATTGTTATTTATAAAAGTTATTTTATATGGCGTGGTAAATTTAATGTAAGACAATATGATTATTTCATTATTTTTTTTTTTTTTATTCTAAAGCAAAATATTTTTTGGAGTACTTATGGAGATTATAGTAATCAAATTTCGGACAAGTTATTCATTTGTTATACTTTGATATTTAAAATTTTATGAACAGAGTAGTGGGGAAACATGTTTTTCATTAGCAGTACTGCAAATAAATTACACCCCCTCATAAAATCTAGAAATGCATATTACTTGTTTCCGCTAAGTTTGTGGTTCTATTGGAAAAAAATGAGCCGAAACATTTTTCCTAACAAACCGGATCAGAACGTAAGCGTCAATAGTGTTACGCACATTGTGGCAATTTGACTTACAAGTCAATGATAGAAAATAAAGAAGCTGTGCAATTCAAGGATGAAGACAACTGACCAGGTGAGTGAGTCTAGCAATTTAGCACCTAATTAAATGCAAATGGCTTTATTTCAATAAATTATATTATCCTGTCCTTGTGTTAAAATAAACATTGTTGAGGAATTTATATAAGTCTATATCCACAGTATCATTTTATCAATAAAAACGTTAGATAGTGGGTAAAGGTCGATCATAATGCCTGATGAAAATAACGAATTGGCCGTATTTGTTCTACGTTGTAACAGGACCATTTGACCGCTCCCCGTATAACAGCGCATACGGTGGATAAAAAGTACGGCAAGTGCTGAATACCAACGCGCCGCCAGCCAGGTAAGGATGAGTGAAACACCAATTCATAATGGTACTCGAAGGAATACACCAACCATCAAGACTCGTTCACGGACGATGCCGGAAGGTGCATAAATACACCCCGTGACCGCTAATGAGTACCGTTACATTTTGCAACACAACAAATAGTATGTCATATACCGTTAAGCAGTGACATGCTGTCTACCTGGATCCAATAACAATTGCATCAAACTGGTGTCTAATCCCGGAGAGCTGTAGAACTAACATATCGCATATTCCTCCGTACTAGGCACCAATATTAATTACCAATTGGTCGAAACTAGTCGGACGAGTATTTTTAACGTCCGAGCCGAGATGCCTCAACCCACCAATACACTGTCCTGATCACCGACCAGTTCTGACCACCGTCAAAGCCAAGCCACCTCAATCAACATTCGACTACCCACGACATCCGTAAGTCAACGTTAGATAACCGATTTATAACATTTTTTCCCTATTACACGTTCCTTTTAATTGTAAAATCACATTAAGTGGCATAATCTACTAAAAAGAACATATTGTATTGAAATAAAATAAAAATGTGAAGAAACTACATACAATAAAAGACAAAAAATTAAGTGTTCATTATTAATTATTACAACGTCGTCGACAGGTAAAAAAAACACTTAATTAACGCAAATAAGATTAAGAGCCAAGAAAATTCGATAAGCACGGAGCAAATTCCATTAGGCAATCCCGACCAAATTATTGTCGCATACCCTTAATTTACATATCCGGGCAATAATGACGTTCATATCAATACCATTTGTTATATAACAAAATGGATTTATTTTGGAAAATAGAAGCAAAATCATCGAAGCATAATTGCACTGGCAAATAAAGATCGTGTAAAACACATTTTAACGAAAACCTCGGTAAACATGAAAATGGCAGATTTCTAGTTAATCTAAAATTGTAAGCATTCCCAACCACATTGATGCCGCATAGTACCCTTCATTTACGTATCCAGGCAATATTGATGTACATATCGGAGGTGATACTTATTTTGGCATACTGTACGATGAGAATAAGTTCAAATCAAAAACGGTCCGTAATAGCAAAATACGTACGTTCTTCGGGTGCGTTGTCGTAACAATACT